>NC_070608.1:56585000-56677500 GCF_027172205.1 Podarcis raffonei | reverse complement strand
CACATGCTTCAGTGAAAATTCTGAATAGATCATACAAATATGAGAAAAGAAGATTTTCTTTTCTTTTCTTTTAGAGGATCAGATAATTTCCCCATCTAACAATTTGCATCAGTGAAGTGGTATTTCAATATTTTGTCATTATCTCTTAAGTAAGATTGCCTTTTAATCACACATCATATCACATTATGTAGTCTAACACTAATAAATAGTAGGTTTGGTAGCTATGTTGCGCTTGTTTTCTTGCATCAGTGACAGCTCCAAAGCTGTATAAATTGCCATAGCAAGTAGAATTTTATAAGCAGAGCCGCGTTATTCAAAATAAGCAGAGCCCAAAAGGGGTCTGGATGGTTGTGGGGTCCCTGAGGCCTACACTCACCCATGAAACCAACAGTAACTGTGAAAGAAGATACCTTTTACAACAATAAAAGCACAAATTGTACAAGCAGGCATGGGCCACCATGATCCAAATTAGGATCACAGTGATGGACAAAGAGCTAAAGCCCCGCTCCAGCCTACTTTTTAATTTACACAACTTTCATGCAATCCCTAATTGCATTAATGGTCTCATGTTAGTTCGGTCTTTAATCTCTGTTCCACCAAGAGGCTGTTTCAATAATCCTCAGCCATCAGCTCAGTTGTGCACCATCCCAACAAGCAGTCAACTTTTTCTTTTTTTAATGCAACAGCACTCATAATTTGTTCATTTTGGGAAAGGAGATTGCGGTATGAGTGGAGAAGGGTGTGTGTTTCTTTGAACTGGGAGCTTCTTAAAAACAAATCCCTGAAATATTATTCTGTTTAGATATGTGGTGTATAGAAAGTTCATCAAAATGTTTGTTTAGAGAGCAATGGTTTTTAATAGAAAAGCCAGCTTTTTCATTAGTAATGGATTCATCCCGCTCCATGCAAACTATTCTGAGCTCTCCTAATTATGTCTTATGCAAGAAGAACTTCAATAAAAGCATCCTTTTGATTGCTTTTAGATTCTTTTTATGTCAGATTGTAGTGTATCTGGACAATCTCTCATCTGGAAGGGATAATTGTAAAAAATATAAGAAAAGCACAAATGGAAGAATCAGAGTATGTTCAACAGTGGCAATACCCAGAGAACTGGGTTTGAAGTTGGGCATTAAGGCTGGTCCTCCTACAGCCACTACTTCTGCATAGGGCTTCATTGGGATTAGGGTTCATCCAAGGCTTAACCCCTGAACCCTGGAATAGACTGAGTAATAACTGAGAGTTCTTCTGACCATGTGCAGAGAGCAATTCCTTCGCCACTCACTAAACCACAATCAATCAAAACATTTTTATGTTCAGGGAGAAGGGTGTTTGAGTCCAAGGGAGCAGTTTCTATGCTGTCTCAAGCTTCAACACCTGCTGTTTTGTATCTTCTCTCTTGATTCTGTGCCAGGAGTGGTTCATAAATCTGTGTGCAGCTCCTGCCCACCTCCCAAAGCAGTGAACCAGAGCAGGTAGCAGCTTCTCGATGAAGTACCTTCAGGTCCCAGACTGACTCCACCCACTCAGGTTGGTCAGAACAGGAACACATATAAAGGGTTTTCAGTTGAGCCCTGTTTGAGCAATGTGGTCTTCCTGAGTACTGGAGTCTTCATGTATAGTTCTTTGGTCCTGACTTCCTGCTTGCTCTATGGCTTTGCATTCTGCTTCCTGGCTTACCTCAGTCTGCTGTCTGCAGCCCAGTCCTGACAAACTAGAAATTTGGGCTGGGTTGCCTGCTAATTTACTGGCGGTGTTCATTGGAGGTGAAGATTTTACTTCCTTAGTGGAATTAATCAAAGAAGCCACTTCTGATGGTCAGCAAAGGAGATTCCTTCTGTTTTTCTAACAGCCACCCCCCTATACTTTCCACCTCTTCTACTCTCACCCACTCAGCACTATTTAGGTTCATATCCTGTCTGCGCTTAACAAGGAGTAAGTCTCATTCAACTCAGTGGAACTTGACTCTGAGGAGGCACGTACAGAATTGCGCTCTGAATTATTTTCCTGATGAAAATGATATTTACCACTTTGTGAAAACATTAAGGAAAATGATAGCGCTGTACACGGGAAGTTTCCCCTCCGATATATCTCAGTCTGTCCATCTGTATGCCAGATGGGAGGGGAGTAACACAGCATATGTCAAAAGTGACAAAACACTTTCTTGGGGGAAAAATGGAACTCTATTAGGACATGGGAACTAATGTATATGTCAATCCATTTAGATTTAGCATCAGGAGATCCCCCCCTCTTTTTTTTTTACCCAAGTAAGATAAAATGAATTGCAAATACATTAACAATTGATCCATAAACCATTACTGAGTGCCAGTAAATTGCATGTGAACAGAATTAGTATCTCTTCGAATCCTCTGCTGGAGACAGAGCCTCAGTGTTGAGCAAGGGAGCTGCTTTCCCTCCTGAAAATCTAACGATCAGTTTTGCAATGTCACCAATTTTTTTCAATCATCCAAATACCACCAATTCAATTAAGCTCATAAACTTCCTACCCATAGTTCTCCAGGATAAGCAGCTCCATTTAAAAGTGAATGTGGACGAGCTTGTGCTGTCCATGTGAAATATTGTTCAATCAACAGCCAAAGTTTTACTTGTCAGTTTTGATATATCCGATAATAGCTGTAGGTTGTTTTGCAATGTCCAATGTTCTGTGAAGATGGGCTTTTCATATTCTTTATTGTTTTTTTCTGACAAAATGTTGCCTGGACTTTTGCAGTTTTGTGAAATGAAACAACAGTAAAAAAACAATATATAATTTAACCCTCATAGACCTAGCTGGACTGCAGATAAGCATCTTTCCCAGGCTTATAGCGAGTTTTTGGTAAGGATATAATGAGTTCCTGTTCATTGATCCCTTATAAGCATCCTCAGTGATTGAACGTAAAACCCATGTGCAATAGGTACTAATTCATTTGTATCCCCTTTCAGTCTATTTTAATCAGCATATGACACTGTCAAAAATCCAATTCATAATTAAGCTTTGTGGACATTCAGATTTTTTTACATATACTACGAACGGTATTTGTCTCTGCTTCCTGGCTATGATGCTTCAGAAAAAATAATAAAATCATACTCATGGGTCTATATAAATGATGGGTTGTTGTTGCTGTTTTGCTTTTGGTTTGTAATTCAGGTACATAGTAATTAGCAACAATCCAACTTGTTTCTTTCCTTTCCTTTCCTCCCTACTATCATATTCTGTGCTGAAATGGATTGCAATTATACACCAGATTATTTAATAAAGCATTTTGTTCTCCACTGTCATTCTGATATATATAAACCTGAGATTTTAAAGAAGGCAAATAAATGTACTATTTACTGATCAATCGTATTGCTAAAATAAAAATAATTTCTAGAGACACAAATATCAACAGAATAAGTAACCTGCTAAGTGAGCCGGCTGCCTAATTAGGATTATTGCTAGGGATGAGATTCAGTGACCTTGATCAGTGAATTAATGCCACACCTAGTTGGTGGGGAAAGTCCATTTAAATGATATGCTTCTTGTAGTCTTCTGCCTATTTGCATGGCTTAACAGGTGTGAACATACATTTACTGCTGTATGTTTGCATACATACCGGTCTGTTGCATGCATTTACTGCAGCTCGACTCCTCAGTCCCTTTTTCGATTTGCTTCAGTGCTCTTTTATGGCAGCTGAAATGGCTCAAAAACACAACTTGCTAAGGCTCAGTTTCTCCCTCCCCCTCACAGAGCAAAATAGTCAGTCCAAGGAAACCTAACCTGGAGCAAGACAATGGCATGGGAATAGGAGAATTTGAGTCCTGACCAGAATTGCGCGATGGGCCCCACTGGTCCCTCCTGCGGCTGCAACGGGCCCCATTGGGCCCTGACACACCATGGGACATCATGCGTGCCCCACATTGGGATGCCCACAGTGAAAATTTTGTGGGTTCCTTGGTACCCCCCCAAGATGGTGCCTATGCCTCACAGTGTTGCTGCGAGGATCAAATGGAGACTGGGAAACCATATATGCCACCTTGAGCTCCATGGAGAAAATATGGGATATAATTAAGTAAATATAAATACCCGCCCCCCAACAATGCTTTAATACCAGGATGGTTATTAAGGGGAGGAAGAAGGCTTTGTGGAAAACCCCTGATAATTTTCAAAGCAAAATTCTAGGGATGGAAAAACAATTCTCAGTGTACTCCAATAACTCCTTTTACCCTTCCATCCTTTTCTTGATTAAAACCTAGATGGGTGAAAGGGACAAAATAATGATGAGCAAGCATGGCAAACCTCCTCTAAGTCCCTCCAATGTCAGAGGATAGATGGTGACCCGCTAGAGAGGGATGTTTTCCCATCATATTTGGTATAGTGAAAGGGAAATCTCTCAATTTCAGTTTCCTCTCAGTTCCTAATTTTCCCCCAAACTTCACCAGCATTTTAGTGCAAATTTCTCCTCATGTAGTACATTTTGAGCGCATTTTTCCTAATATCCATATTTTTGCACAGCAATTTCCCTTAATATATGTGTATGTTATTCTTACGAATATATGCATTTATATACACACTTCACCTTAGTATATGCATATACAGTGCAAGAGTACCATCTTGAAAAATTTCAGAAATGTGAATTTTAAAGAATAGCTGTGTTTCAGCTTGTACATTATTTTAGAAAATGTGAATTAAGTAGGTTTGCCTTTAAAATGTGAACTGAATCAAATTCCTTTCCCATCCTTAATTTGAATGCCCTCCCTAGAGAAGCTTGCCTGATGTCAGCTTTTCAGTACTAGGCAAGGACTTTTTTAAAAAAAAGTTACCCCGGCAAATTAGCTGGTTTTAATCGTTGTTTTATGGTTCAGTCTGGCTTTTATTGCTTGAGGTTGATGTTGCTCTGTTTATTGCTTCAGTTGTTGTATTTTAGTGCATGGTTTTGTTCTTTTATTTCTATCTTGGCTTGGGAGCTCATGCTGAAGAGTGGCTAACAAATTTTCTAAATAAATACTCTTGTAAGCAGCTCATTCTCATAGCTATTAAAGTAGACGGTGCAGTTTTTAGCAAGCTCTGAAATATCTTGTACTCTATGCATGCTCACTTTTACCCCTGGGTTCATTTGCTTCCCAGTATATTGTGGGTGCCTGAGGAATTAGTTCTTTGTCAATTCTGATATGTTCTGACCCGAGTCATATATTTTGGACTATTGTGTGCATTGGAATGGACTTATCAATCAGCTGTGGTGCTTCTCCAGATTTTGGGATGCAAAAATGTGTTTTAAATTATTTAAAACTGTGTACTTTGAGAAAAAATACAATGCATGTTTTGTGGATAAATACATTCAAGAATTAGTACCTAGATTTTGATGTTGATTGTTTCCTTTAAAAATATATATGCAGATTTGTGTTGAAATAGGATTGAACAGATTTGGAATGAACATGTAGTTTCAGAGCCACTTGCCTGACATTGTACCAACGGCCACAGGAACTTCACTATGCAAGCTCCAACTCATATAGAATTGGAAGGGACCCCAGGGGTCATCTAGTCCAAAGCCCTGCAGTGCAGAAATCTCACATGTAAGGACTCCATATGAATGGACTTCCTGCTTCCACAGAGCCTTTGTGGATTACTAGAAACCAACACACTGGAGTCCGCTGAATGAGAATCATTGCGGCAGTTGAAGAAAGCTGATGCAGTGTTGCAGATGGGGATAAAAGCATGATTCTGTTCCGTGGGGCAGGTAGCATTGCCCTGCATCTGAATAACACATATGTAGTCCCAAGTTATAATCACACCCATTGGTTTTGATCAGGAGATGAACCTATAGCCCTCTAGATGTAAATTCCCTGTGCAGAGTGGGCAAGTACCAACTCATATTTTTGTTGCTGTTGCAGTTGTTGTTTTATGAATCAGCATTCCCACAAGCAGCCTAGCTGCCACGTTTTGCACTAGCTAGAGTCTCCAGACCAGCTTCAAAGGTGACCTCTCATAGGGAGCATTGCAGTAGTAATCCAGCCTTGAGGATACCTATATATGGGCAACTGTGGTCAAGTTTTCTTCAATTTAGGTATCCTGTGTCTATTATGTGTACACCATTGCTACATAATTCCTTTCCAAACAGGTACATTCTTTCACAGCTCTGATAACTCCCAAAGAAAACTGACACGGCTTTTCCAAAGTCAGCTCCTCAATGCAGACATCTTCAAATGTCACCTTTTCCTCACACCATGTCTGAGTTATCACTCCTTGGGCAGTTACTGCAGTTGGGCAGCAAAAGTCCTTAATGGATCACACTGTAGAGATCCCAATAATAGTTGGAGGATGCAAAATCTTTTCCTGGTCGGTCCGATGTACTTTTATTGCTTATACAAACAAAACAGCCAACAGGAACATAATAAATTGACTGAAGTAAATAAAACCAACGTTTTTTCCCTTTCCCCTCTTACTTAAATGGACCAAACTTAACTTTTACTGAATCTATAATGGCTCCTTTCCAGCTGCATTAAAATGTTCTGCTGTTTCCCTGTAAGTTGCTGTTAGCAAAGTCTCATCGGGTGATATAAAGGCTCATCACAACTCACCTTTTTGGCAAGCTTTCTCCATCGTAGGCTGGGATCGGCGGAGCATTTCCTATCAACTCATGCAGAGATTATCAGCAGGTAGAGCCAAGGATGGCCTATGTCTGACATTATGTCTGCCACTTATTTGATGGCTCACATTCACATGCTTAGAATCAATTTAATTACCACAACAGAGGGTTAGAAACATTTATTTGTTTATTTCAGCTACTAATTAATATAATAAAGGTAAAGGTAAAGGGACCCCTGACCATTAGGTCTAGTCGTGACTGACTCTGGGGTTGCAGCGCTCATCTCGCTTTATTGGCCGAGGGAGCCGGCGTACAGCTTCTGGGTCATGTGGCCAGCATGACTAAGCTGCTTCTGGTGAACCAGAGCAGCGCACGGAAATGCTGTTTACCTTCCCGCCGGAGCGGTACCTATTTCTCTACTTGCACTTTGACGTGCTTTCGAACTGCTAGGTTGGCAGGAGCTGGGACCGAGCAACGGGAGCTCACCCCGTTCATGGGGATTCGAACCACCGACCTTCTGATCAGCAAGCCCTAGGCTCTGTGGGTTAACCCACAGCGCCACCTGATAATATTTTTTTATTATTATTTATACCCTACCCATCTAGCTGGGTTGCCTCCATACACCACTTAATCACTGACATTTTAAAGTGGTGTACAGTAAGATTACCAAAAAGTATACAGTGGATCAAAATCAATTAAAGATAATCTTGAAATAAATCATAATAATCAATTAAAACTTCATCAAGCACCTGAAGCTCAGCAGGAAAGGGGGTTGTCTGATCTGAATTGGAAATGATTGGCCCAGATTGCTGAATGCATGGCTGAATGCATGCCAGTTATGCACTTGAGCCACAGAGGACTGCTATCAGAGATGGTCCCAAATTGATCAGGTAGGGGGATATAAGGAATCTGGTGGTCCAGAAAATATCCTGGACCTGATTTATGAAGGGTCTCATGAATTACCTAATAGAGGACCTCTCCCGCTGTCTTGCTTGGAGTATTAGCACATCTGAGGCTGTCATCAGAATTAGGGCTTTTTATTGGGTGCTACGTTACAAGTTTAATAGGTTACTTTCTTACTGGGGTTAACTTCTATGATTTGGTTCCTTTGCTTTTGTCCAAGTTCATGTGAAAGAAATCAACAGTCTATTGCTTTCAACTACAAACATTTTGCTAATGGTATTAGCTCTATCTAAACCACTTTTCGAATGGCCAGCGTACGTTGCTGGAGAATAAAGGAGAGCTGGGTGAGTGAAACATGAGTAGGTGTTGTCAACATGGATTTTTAAAATCTATGCTAGTCCATGTGGTGCTCTCCAGAGCTTATTGGACTCCAACTCTTACCAAACCCAGCCAGAATGGTTAATAGCTAGGGACATTGAGAGTTGTAGTCCAACATCTGGATGAAACAATGTTATGCTTCAAGCAGTCAGAAGTGGACAGTTTATCTAGTCATGGTATTATCTCTGTTTTAGACATAGATGCTGCTATCTCAGATACTTCTATACATGTGCAGATATTTCTCTGAGCATGATCAGAACAATGTAAGATGATGACATCCAGGTTGCTTAGCTTGATGAGCCTCAAATGAGTGAGAAAGGAATTCAGGAGTCAGCCCACAAAGAAAGCTAAACTGTTATTGGGGGGCTAGGAACACATTTTTTTTTGCTTGAATGTAAAAGATCCTTGCTGCAGCAATATTACAGAGCCTTTGCATTACATCATGAACTCCCATTAAAATTTACCAATAGTTTTACAGTATTTGTGCCACTGGAATCTAAGTATACTAAAGCATAGTCACTTATTTCTGATATTAAGTTAATTTCATGAAAAGGGGCCTTAAATAATACTGCTTCATCCAATCTCTTTTCTTTATCAAATTCAGCACAGATTATTAGGCACAGAAATTACGTAAAATTACTATTGCAGCGGGGATGTACAATGCCATGTAAAACACTAATTAGAATTAAACACGCATACCATAGGGGTGTGCATGCATTTTGTGTGAAATTATCTGTGGGCCTTTAACTCTATTAAGTGGATATCTGCACTAGACAACACAATGACTCATTCTACCCTCTGACCAAATCAGCATTAGAGTAAATTAAACTTAACTTACCAACTCTCAAAGAAAAATCGGAACTGATGTTTAATGTGAAATAATGTGATGGACACATTGGAGATACCTTCCACAGTGTGGCAGATACCCTGTTAAATTATCCGTGGTATTAGGGAACTTGCAGGTCATTGAGTATCCCAATTTAATTTGGCAAGTACAGGACATTTCTAATAATTAATACTGTAATAACACTTAATGATCTGCACTCATGCAATCTGAAAAACCAGCTAGTAGTGCAGTTTTTAGCGGCTGCACAAACAGCTAGTTTGGAATTTTTCGAACGCTGCTAATTTAGCATCACATCGTATGGCTGGGTAGGAGGAGACCCTGCCCATGGGGCTGCTGCTGACCCCAACGGTGGTGACCTTGCTAAGCATGACATGGCGAAAGCAAAGAGTGTTATCTCAAGGGAAGTATTGGCTTATTCTGAAATGGAAGTGGAAATGGTCCTGGGATATATGTGCCTATTTCTCTACCCCCATGATCATCACTCTTCCTCCTGGCCATAGCAGTGTGATAAGAAGCTGCAAGGAAGTGATTCCCATGATGCTCTGTGGTAACATATGAAGAGTCCTTCAACCAGTGCTAAAAACCAAACTCTGCATTCTTAGAATATGAAATATTCATGAAAATGTATTGGAAACATATTCAAAAATGATTCCCAAATCACTAGCTGTCTAATCCCTAAAAAATCTGCTGATTTTCGCCTATGAATTCTCAGTATGTATGTGCAACTTTCAGTGCAGCCATGTTTTCCTGTCACTTGACAAGCTCTTATGTAGCCCTTTTTTTAAAAAAAAGTAACATGTTTTAAAATTAGATTAATTTTATAATTAAAATGTAAAAGCATAAACTTCCAAAAAGAAAACCACATTTTAACTGCAAATCAGGAAGTTTTTTTGCTCTTCTTTCAGTATAGTACAGTAACATTTGCAGCTGATGGGTGAAATCAACTTCTTATTCCAAGACAATTTCATTGCCGTTGTTGCTGTTTTGGTATTATCACTGTGGTTCTATTAATTTGTCTGAGTCTGATGAAGTGTGGAATGAAGACACTTTGTCTTATCTGAATTGTACTTTAGCCACATCTAGAAAGCCAAAGGTTCCCAAACTTAAATTAGGCAACAAGATAGTTAATTGCCACCAGTTTGAAGGAAAATGTTGCATCCAGTGTGGTATAGTGGCTAGAGTACTAGAATAAGACCTGGGACACCAAGGTTCAAATCTACTCCCAGTTGTGAAACTCACTGGGTGACCTTTGGCCAGTCAAAGTGTCTCAGTCTAAACTACCTCATAGGGCTGTTGTGATTCTAAAAACAGGAAAGTGCAGAATCATGTATGCGACCTTGAGCTCCATGAAGGAAATGTGGGATATAAATGTAATGAATAATTTAAAAAACTGTAGATATAAGGGGCAAACAAGAACATCTCATGATCTGTACTTCAAAGTCAACTGAGCAACCTGTTAAGGTAAGTTTGGTGTGACTTTTTAAAAACATTTTTTATTAGTTTTTATCATTACAAGTTTACACGCAAACAATTTGTACAATCGTTTTATGAAATTTTCTGAATCTCATGACTTCCCCCCTCCCCCTAAATGGGTCCTTGAAACAAAATTTAAAGCTACATATCAATACATTCTCCACAATTTTCATTTTTCCAAATTATCCATTACTTTACAAGTGTTTCTGATGATCCAGCTAGGGTTTTAATTTGCTTACAATGTTCTCCTCAGTAAATTATAAATTTTCCCCATTTTTTTTTAAAGTCCTTGTCTTCTTGATTCCTGAGTCTTCCCGTTAGTTGTTTGGTGTGACTTTTTAAAACATCTGGAGATAAAATTCACTGGCCAAGATCACAGAGACACACATTTCAGGTTACAGTCAGAATCTAGATATGCCTCAACAAAAAAAGGATGGTGGACAACATTATACCAACAGATGTATTGGGACTCCTCTCCCCACACCTCCTGCAGTCACCCATGCCCCCATGTTCCCTGGGCAGATAGGAGAGTCATAGATAGGGGGGTCAGGGGCAAGAGATGAAAGAAATGAAGGAGAAGTCCTATTGTGAAAGTGGGGTGACCCTCTTGGATGCCACCCAATCTTACCCCAAGGATAAGACACTGAAGATGAGAAGACACTAGCCTGGGAATCAAGCAGTAATATTTTGAGGCTAAGATGCACTGGTGGCCTCAGTTGGCAAAGATGAAATTTTGTTTGTCAAAGGACTAGGCGTCTTCAGGCTAGCCGACTTTAGACAAAGATGGGCATGGGTCAAAACATGCTCCCAAGAGTTATCTGCATCACTGAACCCAGTATAAATGAAGTATAAATGAAGAGTACACAGGACCGAGTCTTCTTATATCCTTGAACTCTGGCAATGTATTCAGGCTAATGACCTGAACCACACACAAGTGATCTTATCTGCAATGCAGGTGGCAAACTAATCAGAGTAAGCAGAAGACTACCCCTGATTCACAAGGGAGTTCGCCACCCGAAAGAGTTCCACAGCAGAAGCACTTTGCATGTTTTCATATAAAGGGAAGGGATGCTTTGTGTAGTAATCAATCACCTTCGGATCATGTAGGCAACAACTCCAACCTTCTTTCCTTCCTCCTTAATCTGCTACAGGCTCTTAGGGAGACCTCTCTGTCAATGATACTGTGGTTTTGGTTACCCAAACAGATAGATGAGTAGGTGTCAAGGTCAGGCAGCTTTTGAGAGACATAAAGGAATGAAAGAAAACTTGATTACCCATAGATTTTTTTCTTCTTCATACATTGCTGTGCTAATTCACTTAGAGCTGATTTACATATGCATGTAAATCACTCAATAGCTTATCACTCAATGATTTGTCACACAGCGGCTGGCAGCTGTACATGCGGACTGCTTTCTATCAAACAGCTTTGATTGAAGTGGTATCAGGTAGTATGGGAGCTCTGTGTAGCGTGGCATCAATGACAGGGCTTTCTCCCTGTCATACAGGTCATCTGTGGAGGTTCAAGTCATCCAATGAACTCACTTAGTTGAACCAAAAGTCCCTCCCCCCATGACATTGAGTCATTTTAAGACCAAACCCTCTTTAAAAAAACTGAAAAGCCTGTCATACCATGTCTGTTAACATTCTAATTTTAAGCACATTTACTCAAAAGTAAGTCTGCCTAGTTTCAGTGGGACTTCCTTCCAAGCAATTACATTTTGGACCATAGCCTGGTTAATCTTAACAAAATGCTCGGCTCTTCTTCCAAGCGACATCCCACTGCCATCTATGTCACTGGAGATAACTAGCTCACCTTAGGCAGCAAGGCATTGCAGAAAATTTGTTATCATATTCATCCGTCCCTCCTCCTCCCATGCAAGAGAATCCCTAAAATAGCTCAGGAATGAATTTCTGGCAAGCCCCAGACTGCTCCTCTCTTTGAAATTCATAGGTTTAGCGACATCGTGTCAGATCATTTTTCATAACCCTTGTTTCCTTGTCAGCATGTCATAGCCAGTAAAGAGCTGCTAGATTAGTACAAATATATAAATCTTTTCTCAGCTTCCACCTCACTGCTGTTTAATGCGTCTTTACTCAACCACTGTGCTTTTACCAGCTCAAAATACCTTCTGTTTGTAGAAACACATATTTATTATTATTATTATTGGGGAGTTTGTAAGATTTCCCTCAGCACAGGCTGACAGCCTACATACCACTTTGTCATCTATCATTGTACAAAAGATCTGTCAAGCCGCGAAACAATTTCAATAATAAATAAAAAAATTCTGCATGGAATTACTTTGAAGGAGAAGTAACAGGCTCTGTGCTCTTTGACGTCTTTCTATTTATTTATATTCTGTCCCCCCCTCTTTTCTTTAAATTTTGGCTGTGGAAGGTACTTAATGTACCAAAAACAATTTGTACAAGCATTATTTTACCAATTGAAAGTGTGTACGCCTTGCTGGGGTCTTCTTTATCTAACTGTTGCTAATACATTTTCATGCTGAGCTCTTATGGCTTCATTTTACAGTTGAGGAGATCACCCACTCCATGCTGTGTTAGAAATGGGACCCTCGTCACTTGAGTCTAGAGAGGGCACTTAACATGTGAACAACAAACAAGAAAAAGTTACTGCTTTAAAGCCTCTATATCCCTTTATATTCTTTGTTGAAAACTTAGCCTCTTTTTCGATCCTTCTCATCACACAGCATAAGCAGGGCAAACCTGTAAATCAAAAATAATTGACCTGATCAAGATGAGATGGGTATATATATATTTTAAAATAACAATAATGATTCATTTCAATATACTTAGTGTTAGGACCATTGAGGGTCCCGCAATTATCTCTAACATATTGGTCTTCAAATTTTTGACATCTGTCTCTGATTAACATGTTTTCCCTTCTAATTTAGCAAATCAAGAAGAATTAATGTATGGCTCCACACAGGGCTGTTACTGAAGACGAGAGAGATGGATTGTAAATCGGGAGATTCTGAAGCTACCACTCCATAGCACAAGTATTCTTGGGAAAGTCCCACCAAAATTAATATGCCTAACACACAGGTAAGGGATCTTAATGACTGCAACTATATAAAGCATTACTACTAATTAAAAAAGTGAAACTAATAATGATGTGGCTATACCTTTATTGATCATTGTTGGGTAAAGTTTTGAAAGTAAAGATTTATATAGCCAGACCTAAGGATGGGGAAGGAATTAGGTCCAGTGTTCATTTTAGTGCAAAGCTCTCCAATTGACAGCTCATAATAAAATATGCAGATTGAAATGCACGAATCCTTCAAAATCAGCACTTTCCTGAATTTTGTGATGCAGTTTTGCAGCCAAAGAACGTGTACAGAAATGCATACACCAGGGCAAAGCATGCCTTAAAATGTGTACATTAGTGAAAAATAACATACCACACTGTGTTATATTAGGGAAAATTCATTGCAAAATGTGTACTGCTGGAGAAATTCAAACCAGAATGCTGATGAACTTTCATGGAAACTTTAAAAACAACAACCAAAAACAGCAACAACTGACATGGAATTGTAGAGAACTAGCCTTAAGATGAGAAACTGAGGGAAGGAAATAAATATGGATAAAGTCGTCCATCCAACTCAAACCAGCTGCTATAGGATATTTGCATTTAAGGACCTGGGCAGTCCAATGTATAATCAATCTGACTACGTAGATTTTAAAAGGCTTAGGATGTAAACTCATAGTCTCTGGGAAGACATCTCAGGGAACAGAAGTCTCCTGTGGACTGGTAACGGCTGCCCTGCTCACAGAGATCTAACTGATGGTTGTGGTAGGCTTTGGATTTTAGTGGACACACCTCCAGAATAAAGAAGGGGGGGCAGTGTAGCTTTTCCCCCTCCCACTGAAATAAGTAATAAGGGGAAGGAATGAAAAACTGATGGTGCAGGGGTGGCGGATAAAATAGGTTTAAAAGTGCCTACCACCTTGATGGTACAATTATTCCACTACCCACTCCCCCCCCCCGACCTCCATAAAATTGCTCTGTTATCGTTCTCCATTGAACAAAGTGGCTTTTGCTCCAGATCTTAAGTATTCCAACACAACTAGTTTCTGGATATGAGTCCTCTCAAGTCAACAGTAGTATTCCAGCTGGAATGTTTTGTGGTCTGTGACTACGATTCTTATATACAAATTTAAAAGCAGAGCATTTCTACTTTTCCTTTGATATCTCGTGTTGTTCTCTGTTTTTTTTAAAAAAAATTCAGACGCTGAGACCTGCGTTTAGGAGAACCAGCTGGGGCAATAATTGCTTTGAAATTATGTTCTGGACAGCTGAAAAGGAAGGATCAGCATCAGAGCCTCTTGTTTTCCACCCTGTCAGTTTTTTGCCCAGCTATGGATTTGTTGTCCTCCGCTCCTGATGATTCCACTGACACCCCTGTCAGAAAATGAATTTTTCACTCCGCACTTGATTGAGTCCATTCATAGGGCGTAACTCTGTTGAAAAGTGTCACTCTCAAGCTCACTCGTTCATAGGGGTGTCCCCCCCCCAAGTTCTGTCCCTCTTGTCTACTCATCATATTGTATTTTTGGCCACTGATAAATACTTTCATAAGGGGCTTCAGGCTTTCAATTTTTTTTATTTAAAAATAATAATACTCTGATTTAGGAGTTGGAATGAACTTGCATCCCTCCCCCCCCACCTCACCCTTTCCCTTTTTGAGGATTTATGTCCAATATTCATCATTCTTTGTGAAAGTAGCCACTGGGTATTAAAATGCGGTTTTATTCTGCTAACAAATATTTGTTATCTTGCAGTATTTGACAACTGACATACAAAGACATGTCATTATTTCTCACATTTAGGCACGCTCTAAGGAGCTGTGCATATTTCTCTCCATTTTCTCCTCACAATAATCCTGTGAGGTAGGTTAGGCTGGGAGGCTGTGGCTGCCCCAAGAGTGCTCAGTGAACTTAAATGGGGTTTTGATCCTGGGTCTTCTCAGTCCCAGCCTGACACTTTAACTACTATGTCACACTGATTCTCTCACCACACTGGCATGGGGCCCATCATTCTACCTTCAGGGAAGCCTTTCCACAACAACATGTCTCCTGTGGAACTCCTGTCTGTTGGCCTTTCAGTCTTGGAAAACACTAAACATTCCCTGTATTTTCACACTGCAAAGGAAAATTGCTGGTGGCAAGCTGTCTTTTTAGGAAGTTTGTCTGCCGTTCCTGATCGTGTCATTGAGGAACTCCTGATAAATTTGTATGCAATTTCACCTTTGACAGTGTTTGATAGTTGACATACAATGGTAAATTGTAACTGATGGCATTTGATCCATAATAGGCCATTGCCATGTGTGTTGATATTTGCTGCTCATGAGTTTTCATCTCTGAAGCCATTCAGGCCAATGAAGATTATCTCAACATGGGTAGCAGCAAGGAGTTTGCAGGGCAGTTACAGGATAAAGTAGTTTGACTTCATTGTGGCTTGGATGCCACTATCATGGCAGGTCCAGTTGGGGTGTCCAATGGCATCTGGCTCAGTGTTATGGAATCACTTCCAGTTGACATGGCCTGATGATGTGGACATGCTAATTTTTAATCAATCAATCAATCAATCAATCAATAATCACTCAATCAATAATCAATCAATCAATCCTCTTTTACCTTCACCTAAGGTGATTTACCAACTTCCCATAAAAGCAATACAAAAAGCAACCATAGGCTTAAACAAAATATTAAGTGAACATTTAAGGCAGATGCATTTTCATGCAGCTGGAAGTGCCTATTGAAACAAATATGTCTTCCAACTGTTTCCAGAAGTACAGATAGTGGACACCTGTCAAATTTTGACAGTGATGCTGTTTTATAAAGCAGCAGCAGCCACACTGAAAGCTTACTGCAAGTTATTGTGGAGTGGGGTTCTGATATTTTTGGGAATTGAAGGAGAAACTTGACTGCAGACTGCAGGACACAGTGACCTACTGGGAATATGTGGACTCTCAAATAACCTAGTCCAGAGCTGCATAGGGCCTAATACATTAGTTTCAAAACTTTGAACTTGGCCCAGTAGCAGGTTGCTAGACAATGCTAACCCCTCAAACAAAGTATTATTGTATACTCGTTGTATTTCACCTCTACAAGCAATGATGCTGGTGCCTTTTTCTGCAGCAGCTTCACCCTCCGGACCAACCTCAAGGTTATCCCCAAATAGAATGCATAGCACTAATCCAGCCCTCAAGTTACCAAATAGTAATGCTTTCAGCCATGTGGCCCCCTGCCCTTTCTGATTAAAGCTAGCCAAAGTGGAATAACTGAGTGGGTCCAGAGTGTTGGGGAAATATTGAGTGATGGGATGATAACTGCCACCCTCAAAGAGGTGCTAATGTGTCTGCTCATTGATGTACACAATGGTGTGCAATTAATGCCAACCACTCATACCCCTTTTGGGGACGAGGTGGTAGAGAAAGTTGTAGCAGAACAATCCCGAGTGTTGCTAGAGAACAATAGTCATCTGGATCTACTGCAATGTGCGTTTAGGCCTGGTTTGGGGACTGAATAATCCTTCATCAGCCCAATGGTGACGTTTTGGGGGTGGGTGGGAAGAGAGTGAGAGGAGGAGAAGGACTGTGACTCCATGACTCTTGATACCACTGGCCAGGGTGGTATCATACTTCCAGGACAGATTGAAGCATTTGAATTTCAAATGTTGGGATGAACATTTCATTTGAAGTAGATAGTATGGGCAGTGCCTTTGACGTTTTCTGTCACTTGAAAGTCGAATGGATAAAACGGAACACTTGCCAAATTCTGAATATTTGCAAATACTTCTCTCTGAAAGTCAATTCATACCGAATTTTTTTTTTTATTTGGGTGGGTGGATGAACCAAGATCCAAAACTGTGGTACAACCGCTGCAGCTTGAACTACTGATGACAAATAAGGGTTGGTGTGAAGTCTTTGGCTTTGAAGGATGTGACTTTGTGCTTGGGGAGATCGTTTTATAAGCAGCTATGTTAAGGAGAGACCTAGAAAAGAAGAAGGAGAGCACACCAAGCAAGAGTGGGAAGCCTTGTTCCCTCCTGGGCAAGGCTTCTGGGGGCCACAGGCAGAGGAAAAGGGAGCAGACAAATATATGCACATTTTACCGTAGTGCAATAATGTGCTTTATTCAGACACTCAGAAATCCCTCTCTATCCTTCATCCAGGCAAGCAAGAAGCTATGTATGGTAGTCAACCAAATTTGACTTAGGGAAGCCCTATAAAAATCAATGGACCTAACATAGTTATGATCATTAATTTAAATGCATATTGAGCCATATGCATGGGCTATTAGTTGTTTTGCTCTCCTCCTTCTAAACCTTAAGGAACCTTCTTCCAGAAGCCACCCCAGCCACTATCACCTTGACAGTGGTTCAGACTGTCCAATGCACAATTAACTTTGGTGGCTTTACAACAGCCCTGTAGGGTAGGCTGTTCTTGTTGTTGCTGCTGCTGTTCTTGATGATGATATTTAAAACATGGTATTTCATGCTGAAATAGGATTAAAAGACCATACAACGAGATATAATAAAAAGAGAGAGGAAACTAACTGGTTATAGTCCATCACCTTCTGATATTGACTCATGAAGGCTGAGGAGAGGCTTGGCTATCTAGTAAGTTTGTGGCAGAGGTGAGATTCAAACAGGGACCTCCTGATTAGTAGCCCAGTCTCTCAGCTAAAAGGCTAACACCAGCTTTCAATTGTGTCTAGATGGTGGCATTTCTTGGCTTTTCAAGCTCCCATTCACATTTTTGAACATGACATTGCTGTTTCCCCTCTGTGCATGTATTGCCGTTGTAATGGCTATAGATACTGAATTAGGACTATATTTTGTACATCATATTTTTGCTTTAATTTTCACCGCCTTCTTTGCTGGCATTCATAATTTGGGCACATTTTTACTACCCAAATAACCAGTATTTTGTCCATATTCAGACTACCCCCCCATGAAGTCTTCCATATTCAAGAATATGTCATTGTCCTTAGAACACTTTTTCCTTTAATTTATTTAATGTCCTGTTTTGTTTTGTTTTTCAGTTTCAGCAGGCAATTCTTCTCCCTGCCCCCCAGCTCATTATAACTTTAAAAACAATCAAATGTAATTACCTTTTTACTGACATGGTAAAAAAGGAGAGAAAATAAATAGCATAACAAGCAGTTATATGCTTCTCTCAAAGGTGTTGCCTTCTTAAAAATTAGCAAAACAAGATCCCAAGAAGGAATATTATGAGAGAGAGAGAAAGAGAAAGAGTAACGGCAGAAATGCAGGGAAATATATCAACACAAAGCAATACGAGAGGAGTTGATTATATTGAATGGTAAAAGGAGGTAAAACGCTTCTAACAAATCATTGCATTTTTACTTTCACTTTTCTTACGGAAAAGGCTTCTGCTGCCAAAGGCTTCATATAATGCTTTGCTGCAGTGTTAAAAGTCTTAATTAGAAAAAAATTGGAATGGCTGCAAATCATTCCAGCTCAGCAGCTAAGCGAAAGGAACTTTACAGTTGAGGCTGCAGAAGTGGAAAAGTCTCTAGTTAAATGGTTAACTGCACAGAGCCAGCACCTGGGGAAGGAAATAGGAAGAAGGGAAGAGACTTTTCGTGGAACAGCAACACCCCTAACTCCTTCAGCTCAATTCAAGCACCCTGAGGAAAACAGTTACACTACCTTCCAGCACCTCTCTGCCAATTTCTCTACAGAGATTCACAAAATGAAACCAACAAAGGCCACACGCCACAATCAAATAGACATCTGAGATAGCAGTACTGTAGATGCTAACAAAATAGGTACCATATGCAAATATTCAATATTGGCAGTACTTTGTAGAAATTTATGAAATAAAACCAACACAGAGGCCACATAAACTGATGAAATATTATTCTGGGATATCTGTCTATCTATTTATCTATCTTACTGTGATTAGCCAAGCAGAGTTTATTATTATTATTATTATTATTATTATTATTATTATTATTAATGTGGCAAAATATTTTGGCTTGTGTCATCATCAGCATCTCTGAAAAAATAAATAAAACGATACTCTTTCCGAGGTGGCAGTAGCACAGTTTTGAGGTTGGAATGCTCAGAAGTAC
Source organism: Podarcis raffonei (assembly GCF_027172205.1). NCBI lineage: Eukaryota > Metazoa > Chordata > Lepidosauria > Squamata > Lacertidae > Podarcis > Podarcis raffonei. Next base: position 56,658,216 of record NC_070608.1, on the reverse strand, counting down.
TTCATAAATATAATACATTTTAAAACTGCAAATTAATGTGTGTTACCAGATAGTTGCCATATGCAAAAAACTGATATTTAACCATCTTTTCAGTTTGACAGATTTCCTTTGGATAGATTTATATATTCATCTTTGCTGAAGTTACATATTTTTGCTGAATTAAAAGAAGACGAAGACTGAAGCAAGTTTGATGTTGGTGTCTGAGAACATTTTCTCCCTGAAATTCACTGAGTATCACATTCAGTAAACTCTTGCATGGGGAGGGGGATAGATTTTTGTAATGCGGTCATTCAACTTATATTTGTTGTCCTGCAATTTCCATTTTATGCTTAGCAAATCATGATTTGGTCAATCTTCATCATAAGGTGTGTAGAGAGCAGCTGACCTACTCACTGCTGGGCCCTAAAGCACAACCTCTGGTCAATTTTGGAAGAATTATGAATTCCCAGGTCACCTTTGCTCATATTTCAAAGCAAGGGATGAATTTAAGTGTACAGTTTAGTACTTCTGTGATATAATGGCTACATCCATTTAAAAAACAAAAACAAAGCACAGTCAAGCATGTTTATCAGACATTCAAGCAAATGATTTTCAATCATGCATTTAGTATGTCTTCTCAGAATGGGATAACAGAAAACATCTTTTTCTTTCTTTGTGAGCAGAGATTGTGAAAGAGAAGTTTCTTCCACAAAAACAGAAGATCATAGGATAAATAGTCTGGAAAGAAATGAATGTCCTATGAGGACAGCTAAATGTATGTATTAGAAATCAAAGGTGCAATTATAAATCTTGAGCTTTATTCCTCTCTTTTGTCAATTTTGTTTGTTTGTGCCAAGTGTCTGGAGCAAAAGGGGTAAAATAGTATGATTTTTAATCCTCCCATGGAAAGCAAATGCACATAAATGCATGGATTTGAATGTTTAAAAGCAGATTCAGCAGCAAATATTTTACGGAGGTTTCAACTACTATACGCAAGAAATACACGCTCAAAAATATTTATGAAAGATGGAAAGCAGAATATCTATGTGTGTGAGTTCAGGCACACACAGATATCATACTGATGCTGCCAAAATATTGGGGGTACTCATAATAACTTGATCCATCTGTTATCCAAAAAAGCACAGTTCAGGTGTTTGGTACATGAGGAAATTACTTGGAAAATGATTGTTTGGAAATGGCCCAAGGATCGTCTCATTAGAATTCAGCCCTGCTGCCATAACACAAAGGAGGAAGGGGGAGAAAAACCCACCACTACCCTCCTACTGAAATGGATGACAAGTGTGAGAGTTATCAGTTTTGTCACTTTGAAGGAAATGCGGAAAACAAAGGACCACAGCTAAGCAACAAGGTGCAGAAGGACAAACTCAACAGCCTTTAACAGCTTCCCTTGAATATGTTTAGCTTACTATTTATTACAGCCAAGCACACAAACAACAGACTGCGCAGCACTGCAAGTGAAACAATTCAAAGCCTTTTTTGGGGAAGTAGCCCTTGAATAAAGGTTATTGGATATATCAAAAAACCCTCTTATTATTTCCCCCCTGAATGCTACAATTATCTCCACTGACTTAGGGGCAGCCTCCTTTTCTCTGGCCTTTTACAGTGGCAGAGATTAGACAGGCAGAAATTCAGAGGGTGCAGTTTTCCTCAACTTTGTATCTTAGTGTTTTGTTTTTTTTTAAAAAATAATTTCTTTTTCACTTTCCATTATTTTGTTGTCTGGTTTTATGTTTTTATATTTTGGTAAACTGCTGTGATTTATTTTAATGATGCAGCGGTATATAAATATTTTTATAAATAAATAGTGGAATGATGACTCACAAGTTGAATCTCTCCCTGTGATGAAACTGTTAATGTCTATTATTGTTTTGGAAAATGAATAAAAATATATTTTAAAAAAAAAGAAACTGTTAATGTCACAAGACTGTCAGGAATAATTCACCCCAGTGCTTGCTTTGGGTTTTTTAGTTTTTAGCTTTCAATCTCTGGAACGAGGACAAAATATCCTCTAAGAATCTATTTATAATTTAAATAAAATAGGATAAAAGGCCACATTCATGTTGTGGATACAGAAGGGGAAATTATTGTGGCAAAGAGAGGAGCTAGCTTAAACTTTGATTTTAGGAAACTGCGCTATGCACACAAATATCGGCCACAGCTGCAGCATACATTGAAAGCACTATAATGCCACTTTAACTGGTTCCCTCAGAGAATTATGGGAACTGTAGTTTGTTAAGGGTGCTGAGAGTTGTTTGGCAACTCCTATTCCCACGACAGAGTTACAGTTCCCAGAATTCCATGGGAAGAGAGATTTGTTGTTAAACCACTTTGGGACTATATGATAGATGTGCTTACCTTGAATGTCTGGAATGGTTTGAAACCTGGGTGTTTAAAGGCCACCTTCTGCTACATGAATGCTACTCTCAATCTCAGATGCCCTGTAAATGTGTTCATAGCAGGTGAAGAATGTTTCAGGAAGGGACTGTTCTTTATTAAGGGCAAGAAATCTGGAACTGAAACTCAGCGTGTAACTTTATAAGAACTGTAACTATAAGGACTTGGGCTTGTACATGCTTTTGCCCTCCTCCCTCCCGTGCCTTTCTCCTCATGTGCTGTGTCTTTTTAGATTGCGAGCCTGAGCCCTTTGGGCTGGCAGGCACCATATGAGAGCTGATATTCTAGTAAGTTGCTCTGAGACTCTTTTTGGCTAATGACCAGGCAGGGTAGAAGTGCTGTAAAATAAATAATGCTTAGCCATTGAATTGTATCCAAAGGACACTGTATCTTCAACTTCCTGCTGCCAGTGAAGTTTGCAGATAATGGGTTTGTAATGTGAATTTTTACTGCCTGCAATCCCCCTTTTCACAATGGGTTTTCTAGAAGCTGCTGTTCCCTTTGTAATTGACAATGGGATATATTTTGAGATGACCATCCTGCTTTTCTGAATGTGCCGTCAGCATCAACCCAACCAGGCTAGAGGTAATCCTTGCTGAAGGCACATGCAAGCTCTTTGTAACTGCCCTTCCTTCCCTGACAGCTGCATTTAACCTTGCCTTAGTATCCCTGTTTGTTAGTTGCCGGAGACCTCCCAAGTCCTGCATCCAAACCATGCACTTTGGCTGGCAAGTCACTTGATAATTTACTGCCATTTAAATACCCTCCAATATGAAATGGACCCAAACTGGGAAGCCATCCTCCAGGCAGCATTCCTGTGTGAGTCACATGACCTGTGCAAAATTGCCCCCCCAAAAGTGCTTTTGGGGACATGGTGCCCCAAAATGTCCATTTTTGGGTGCTGCACAAGATCACTGCCCTGCAGAAGTGCTTTTTGGAGGGGCAAGAATGTGGCCCCAAACCACACAACATGTCATTTCCCCCCAACACATTTAGATTCCACTTCCATGTGGAGAGGAGTGCTGGAAGGGGTCAAAGATTGTGGGATGTGCACTCCAGAAAAATCACCTGCTATAAAACAGCAGCCTCTCACCATCTGCTGGGTGAATTCTTCAACCACTGATGCCACTGAGTTGATGACGTCTCCTATTCTTTCCTGTGGTCAATCAGGGATCATTATGTTGGGACTTGAGGTGCATGCTGAGCAGGCGCTTTGGTGCCAAGTGCTGCAGAGTAAAATATCTAGCTCTCTTCTGCAATTCAGTTGTTCTTGTCTGGAACGTTATTTCTCCTTCAGTGTATGGAGTTGCATAGGTAGTACATCCCTGCCTGTCTGCCACTCACACCGTGTATCATTTATCCATTTCTAAGATTTGCTTTCCAAATATTTTTATTCTACTTTTCCAGTAAGCATGCCGTAGGCAACTAACGGCAAACAAATACAAATATTTCAAAGCAAACCACCAGTAAATATGCTACAGTTTCCAAGGGGCAGTGTGAGAATGTGCATGTGCTGGCTCGCTTTCTTTCTTTCTTTCTTTCTTTCTTTCTTTCTTTCTTTCTTCCTTCCTTCCTTCCTTCCTTCTTTTTTTTCAGCACCCCAACCCCCAATTGTAAATAGGAGCAGCTCATCATCAACAGTCCAAATATCATTCACAATCTGGAAGGCATCTATCTGTAAGAATGGGTTCCAAAGAGCAAGGAGGCATTGAGCTTTTGAAATACAGTAGCAACTGCTTTGCCACAAAGCAAGCCGCCTTTGAAAACAATGGGACTTTCCAAAGTAGTTTATAATTTAGCATGAGCTGCTGAAAGGAGGGTGTGTGTGTGTGTGTAAAAAAATCACAGTGGGAATGACAGACATCTATGGGCTTTCTGGTTTTGGATAGTGATCAGTAGCTAGGGTTGCTTTTTCTTTTTAAACCTAAATTATCTTTTATTTAAAAGTGGGGCAGGGAGAGGTCTGTGCTATAGATTAAATATTTGACCGAGATATAAAAGGGGTGATTAACCTTTTTCGTTTTGGGCATTCTCTGTTGGCCAACCTCTCAAGGTTTTAGTTCAGGGGTGTGTGTGGCCAAAATGCTCATGGCCATCTCACATGTGCCTGTTCACACAACATGTGAGGGGTGTTCACATCTTACATCCAAGGAGTGTACAAACTGTGTGCCTGCGTTGAGCTGTACGCGTGAACAGTTCCTCACATGTAGTGTTCAATAGGTGTACTTTGTGTGTGAAGAACAGCTGAGCTCCACAAACCCAACAAGTGTGTGCTCTTGCACATGTGTCAAGGCAGCTTTTACCTGTGTCCAACATGTGAACAAGTCTGCACAAATACACAATATAGAGCAGGCACACCCACTCTCACACACACCCAGGCTCATGCAAGGGCTCAAACTTCAAACAAACCAAAGATGTTTTCTCTTTGGGGCAGGCGAGACAAGAAGTCTGATTATATCCATGTTGATGGGAAAGGTGTGCGTGTGTGTGCACATGCTACAAATCACAATCCTCACCAACCGCTTGGTATGGAAAGAAGAAAATGATGCTCGTAATGTATGACCCTGAGAGTAGAGGAATTGTAGCTATTTACATCAGTTGTCAGCAACCTGCTGCTTGTTTGCAGTGCTGCTGCATGGATATAGATAACCTCTCTGAAACATTAGCTGAGACAAAGCAAGTAATTCTTTGTTGACACATTGTCAGATTCTAATTTGTTCTCAAACTGTGAGGTAAATCCTCCATCTCCACCGGAAAAAAATGGGGCTTCTCTATCTTGCATCAAGCTCTCTGCCCTTTCCACTTTCTAGCCGCAGCTGGAAATGTAGCTGGGAAGGAGTTTCCTGCCCAGCTACAGATAAAACATTCCCAGAAAAAAAAATCATCTGGTAAATTTAACCTGAGCTGCATCCCCTTTACACAAGTAAATGTATCAAATCCTCTCTCTATTCCCCACCCTGCCCTGCCAAACAACAACAACAAAAACCACCATGGGGAGAAAAAAAGAGCAGAGTAGGATCTTTAATAGAGCTGGCATTAGGGGTCAAAAGGGATGAGGATGAAGGGATAGGCACTGATTTCTCCCGCAGAGAAAATAGACTGTTGGCCATAGAGACACATAAACTTAGCATGAGTCTCAAAGTGTACAATGAAAAAAGACCTTAAAACATAAGCAAATGGATTGTCCTTCCGGAAACACCAGATGCCGATAAGGGGAATCAAAGACTGGACAGTATCCTCAGCTTTTGCTCTGTGGTCCCCAGGTTGCTCTGAAGAGCTGGTGGTGTTTTAAAAAATGCAGTCAAATGTGATGTGCTGGAATTCTTTCCCCCCCTACACAGCCGCGATTGACCTGATTACATTTCGCTAGGTATAGGAAGCCATTCCTCTTTTTGACTGCTGCTCAGATAGAAGACTGACAGTCGGACTCCATCACATGGATTAATGGGTTAAAACCTGACATCTTTTTAGTATTTTGGACTTTATTTTCTTTTATCAGCTTGACTTTCATGCTCAGAGTGCTCTTGCCACAATATTCTTTTAAAAGTACACTTGTCAGGGTCCATTTGCTACTAGCTACCTTGATGGTGACATCAGCGATGGCTGCGGTTTACCTTTTGACCTTATAGAGGCAGCAGATGGGCCCAGTAATAAATCCCGATTATTAGTGAAGGAGCCAATCGCTTGGAAAGACAGAAATAAAAGTCAGGCAGTTTTACACTGCAATTCTTGTTATCTGCTTTGATATGGAGTTGTGGGGCATGTCGGTGGGGGCAAAGGGTGGGGGGAGAGAGAGAATGACAAGCAACCTCTGCCTGTCTGTGATCTCTCTTCCTTCCTTCCTTCCTTCCTTTTTATTTATTTGCTTGCATGTTTCATGATTTTTGTGGAAGCGAGAGCAAGGAAACCCAGGTCTGGTGAAGGATTTTCAGCCCTCTGTTAAAATAGTAGCAACGACAGCAACAAAAGATTTCTGAGTCTGAGAAGGATGTGGGGAAGCATAATGGAACAGAGTAGTAACAGAATGATTTTCTGATGAACTCTGGAAAGAGAACTTCAGTTAAGGAATACCAGTGTCAATATGGTCAAACTCCAGCAAGGCGTTTGACTTCCTCAGGGGCTTTTACACCAATTATATGTTCACACTGATGGGTTTCTCAAAACAGTTTAAAGTTACTCAGGGAACAGCTATGAAACTCAACAAGGACAAACTCCTTCCACCACAGTCTAACAGGGGTCAGCAACCTTTTTCAGTCGTGGGCCGGTCCACTGTCCCTCAGACCATGTAGTGGACCGAATTATATTTTGGGGGGAAAATGAATGAATTCCTATGCCCCACAAATAACCCAGAGATGCATTTTAAATAAAATAACACATTCTACTCATGTAAAAACACGCTGATTCCCAAACCGTCCGCAGGACCTTAGATTGCCTATCCCTGGTCTACAATAAAGCGCTTTGCTGAAGGCTTAAAGCATGAATATTTAGGATGCTTCAGTATTATCTATTGTAGGGCTCCAGATGTTGTTCAACTTCAGGGATGGTCAGGGATGGTGGGAACTGCACTGCAACAACCTATGGAGGGCCATAGGTACACCACCCCAATCTATTGTTTCTCCAAGGTTTCACAAGACAAAGTGAGAGTTTTAAAGGCAGGCTTCTGTTGCTATCTGTGGAAGGATATTTCCCCCTCATCTTTATAAACTTGCACTCTTATTCACACATTCACCATCATTTTGAGTGTTCACTAAACCACATAAGAAGTGGCTCAAACTTGCAAACAAATGGCATGTACAACGAGGCATGCTTTGGAATTCAGTCTTTGTTACTAAGTACCTATACCAATGAAGAACTCAGAGAAGCTATGAACTACGCCGAGCAGGGCACACAAGATGAACAGGTCATAGTGGAGAGTTTTGACCAAACGTGATCCACCTGGAGGAGGAACCGGCAAGCCACTCCAGTATCCTTGCCAAGAAAACTCCATGGACAAAGACAACAGGCATATAAAAGTTATGACGCTGGAAGATGAGCCCCTCAGGTCGGAAGGCGTCCAACATGCTACTGGGGAAGAGCGGAGGGCAAGTACAAGTAGATCCAGAGCTGATGAAGCGGCTGGGCCAAAGCCGAAAGGACGCTCAGTTGCGGATATGCCTGGAAGCGAAAGGAAAGTCCAATGCTGTAAAGAAAAATATTGCATAGGAACCTGGAATGTAAGAACCATGAACCTGGGTAAGTTGGAGGTGGTCAAAAATGAGATGGAAGAATAAATATTGACATCCTGGGCATCAGTGAACTAAAATGGACGGGAATGGGCGAATTCAGTTCGGATGACCATCACATCTACTACTGTGGGCAAGAAACCCGTAAAAGAAATGGAGTGGCCCTCATAGTCAACAAAAGAGTGGCGAAAGCTGTACTGGGATGCAATCTCAAAAATGATAGAATGATCTCGATACGAATCCAAGGCAGACCTTTTAACATCACAGTAATCCAAGTTTATGCACCAACCACTGGTGCTGAAGAAACTGAAATAGACCAATTCTATGAAGACTTACAAGACCTTATAGAAGTGACACCAAAGAAGGATGTTCTTCTCATTATAGGGGATTGGAATGCTAAAGTAGGGAATCAAGAGATAAAAGGAACAACTGGCAAGTTTGGCCTTGGAGATCAAAACGAAGCAGGGCAAAGGCTAATAGAGTTCTGTCAAGAGAACAAGCTGGTCATCACAAACACGCTTTTCCAACAACACAAGAGACGACTCTACACATGGACATCACCAGATGGGCAGTATCGAAATCAGATTGATTATATTCTCTGCAGCCAAAGATGGAGAAGCTCTATACAGTCAGCAAAAACAAGACCTGGAGCTGACTGTGGCTCAGATCATCAGCTTCTTATAGCAAAATTCAAGCTTAAACTGAAGAAAGTAGGAAAAACCACTGGGCCGGTAAGATACAATCTAAGTCAAATCCCTTATGAATACACAGTGGAAGTGACGAACAGGTTTAAGGATTTGGATTTGGTGGACAGAGTGCCTGAAGAACTATGGATGGAGGCTCGTAACATTGTACAGGAGGCAGCAACGAAAACCATCCCAATGAAAAGGAAATGCAAGAAAGCAAAGTGGCTGTCCAACGAGGCCTTACAAATAGCGGAGGAGAGAAGGCAAGCAAAATGCGAGGGAGATAGTGAAAGATACAGGAAATTGAATGCAGATTTCCAAAGAATAGCAAGGAGAGACAAGAAGGCCTTCTTAAACGAGCAATGCAAACAAATAGAGGAAAACAACAGAATAGGAAGAACCAGAGATCTGTTCAAGAAAATTGGAGATATGAAAGGAACATTTCGTACAAAGATTACCATAATAAAGGACAAAAGTGGTAAGGACCTAACAGAAGCAGAAGACATCAAGAAGAGGTGGCAAGAATACACAGAGGAATTATACCAGAAAGATATGGATGTCTTGTACACCCCAGGTAGTGTGGTTGCTGACCTTGAGCCAGACATCCTGGAAAGTGAAGTCAAATGGGCCTTAGAAAGCACTGCAAATAACAAGGCCAGTGGAAGTGATGGTATTCCAGCTGAACTATTTAAAATTTTAAAAGATGATGCTGTTAAGGTGCTACACTCAATATGCCAGCAAATATGGAAAACTCAGCAGTGGCCAGAAGATTGGAGAAGATCAGTCTACATCCCAATCCCAAAGAAGGGCAGTGCCAAAGAATGCTCCAACTACCACACAATTGCACTCATTTCACACGCTAGCAAGGTTATGCTTAAAATTCTACAAGGAAGGCTCAAACAGTATGTGGATCGAGAACTCCCAGAAGTGCAAGCTGGATTTAGAAGAGGCAGAGGAACCAGAGACCAAATTGCAAACATGCGCTGGATTATGGAGAAAGCTAGAGAGTTCCAGAAAGACATCTACTTCTGCTTCATCGACTATGCAAAAGCCTTTGACTGTGTCGACCACAGCAAACTATGGCAAGTTCTTAAAGAAATGGGAGTGCCTGATCACCTCATCTGTCTCCTGAGAAATCTCTATGTGGGACAAGAAGCTACAGTTAGAACTGGATATGGAACAACTGATTGGTTCAAAATTGGGAAAGGCGTACGACAAGGCTGTATTTTGTCTCCCTGCTTATTTAATTTATACGCAGAATACATCATGCGAAAGGCTGGGCTGGATGAATCCCAAACTGGAATTAAGATTGCCGGAAGAAATATCAACAACCTCAGATATGCAGATGACACAACCTTGATGGCAGAAAGTGAGGAGGAATTAAAGAACCTTTTAATGAGGGTGAAAGAGGAGAGCGCAAAATATGGTCTGAGGCTCAACATCAAAAAAACGAAGATCATGGCCACTGGTCCCATCACCTCCTGGCAAATAGAAGGGGAAGAAATGGAGGCAGTGAGAGATTTTACTTTCTTGGGCTCCATGATCACTGCAGATGGTGACAGCAGCCACGAAATTAAAAGACGCCTGCTTCTTGGGAGAAGGGCAATGACAGGCCTAGACAGCATCTTGAGAAGTAGAGACGTCACCTTGCCAACAAAGGTCCGTATAGTTAAAGCCATGGTTTTCCCAGTAGTGATGTATGGAAGTGAGAGCTGGACCATAAAGAAGGCTGATCGCCGAGGAATTGATGCTTTTGAATTATGGTGCTGGAGAAGACTCTTGAGAGTCCCATGGACTGCAAGAAGATCAAACGCATCCATTCTTAATGAAATCAGCCCTGAGTTCTCACTGGAAGGACAGATCGTGAAGCTGAGGCTCCAGTACTTTGGCCACCTCATGAGAAGAGAAGACTCCCTGGAGAAGACCCTGATGTTGGGAAAGATGGAGGGCACAAGGAGAAGGGGGCGACAGAGGATGAGATGGTTGGATAGTGTTCTCGAAGCCACAAACATGAGTCTGACCAAACTGCGGGAGGTAGTGGAGGACAGAGGTGCCTGGCGTGCTCTGGTCCATGGGGTCACAAAGAGTCGGACACGACTAAACGACTAAACAACAACAACAACACCTATACCAATTGACCTCAATCATACACCTCAGAACAGAGCTATGCACCACATTTTATACTTTGCCAAATGTTGTGATACTGTTATCAGCAGCTTGACACACATCAAAATATGCATTTGGAGACATGCTTCGAGAGAAAATAAAATTCAAATATGCATTTTAGATACTTTTTTTAAAGTGCAGATTAATGTGCAAATGGGATGGAATTATGGGTAAAGATATAAAAGAGTATCATGGAGCAGGAATTGATATGTCAGTCCATGTACAACTAGAAGCTATAGGGATGCTGTTGGGTTTTTTTAAAAAAGTTTAGATTTCTTTTATATCAATATACACCAGCCAGGTAAAGAAATTTCCCTGACAGGAAATGAATGGTAGGTGTCTGTGTGTGAGAGGTGCATGTTCCATATAAATTATCCAGGTGTTTTAGTGCAAACAGGTGGTTTTGCCCCCTTTGGAGTGAATGAAAAGGAAATAAGCCAGGGGCTAATGTGCTAATTATCAGTGGCTGAGCAAGCCTCCCAAAAGGATGTATTCTATAACCTCTGGAAAAATTCTGACACGTTATAAAGTCGCTGAATTAGCTTAAATAAGTAAACAACTAACTGGTGCCAGCACAACAGCATAAAATAGTGTGCTGCATGCTAAATGGTTTATTTGTCTAATGCCAAAAATAAGTCTAACACACCACTAAACAGATTTAACTTCATTCTCTACAGTATTTGCATATATAGCTTTATAGAGGAAGGTCAAAAGCAGGTAGGCGACTTGAAGGCAAATAAATCCACCCCAACTATGTTATTGGGAAATTAAAATAAAGATGTTACGGTGCTACTTTTGAATCATGGTGGAGTTTCTTTGGTATCTAAGAGGGGTTACGGTGTTTCAGAGTTTTCCAAGCCTTTTCAGTAAATTCAGGTTGGATGTTGAATTCAGTATTCCAAATGTCCAACAGCTGCAGGTCGCCATCCAATTCACAGTTGGATGCCTCTGAAAGGGAGAACATTTGTCACAATCTGCGACACTGATGTTGCACTGGATTTCAGGGAAATAGACTGACTGTTCGGCCTGTTCAGCAGGAGGGATGCCTGGGGGAGAAGACGACTTCGGCAACCCACCTGCATGGCCCATTGAGAGGAAACAAAACAGCCCTCAAGCACCTGATCCTCTGGCTGGGAGTCATGGTAGCTACTCCAGTCATTTGCAGCTGGGCTGGCACTGGATGAGGGGCAGTTAGGCCACATAGTTTGTCATCACCAGGTACCTTTGAGGACTGGTCTGGACTCATCTGCTTAGGAAAAACAGGGTGTGCCAGTGCTGTGGGGAATTCATGTTGAGTGGCAGATTTCATTTGTTACTGCAATGCTACCCATTAACCAATATATTTGCCTGCATGGAGGTGAGCAAGTAAGTCTGCAGTCCAGAGTCTTGCATTCTAATACCATAAATTAAGGCCTTCTTCACAAAAGGGAACTGCATGTACCCTGCATATCTCCTGCCAAATATGCATGAGTCTGTTTATCCACATGTAATGGCGATAAGATTCCTGAAAATTGACATGTATTGTCTCGTATACCTGTGAGTATGTACAAACAGTCCACACAGTTGCTCTCTTAAAATGATCCCCATGCATATTCTGTAGACTGGTGCTGTGTGTGTATTCTGCAACATGTCATTGACACAATAATGTGCATTAGTGGCTGATTCATTCTGCTTTAGTGCTTCTCCAATATTACCACATCTCCGTTGTTACCACAGGTGTTACCTGAATAGGAAATGGTATCTTCTGTTAAATGATTCTCAATGCCCGGTGACAATATGCTCACAAAGGTTGATGCAGATATGACACAGAAAGGTTGATATAGATATGATGTTTTAATGGCAACATATAACTATAGCCTAGTCATTAAAACATCAGAAAACAGGCAATAGCCTTTCACCATATGTTTAGACTGGGCAGGGGAAAAAAAATCTAGCACTGTAATTATGGCATTAGTTTGCAGCCACATGAGTTCCAACAGTGGCTAGAATGTAATGTAGATAATCCTTTAGTCTCCAGTCCAAACAATCATAAGTCCAAAGGACCTAAATATTTTGGCAGTGGGCAGTGTTACACACCAGGGTGTTAGAGTAGGGGTATAATTCTGGTAGGGAACATGTTATGCTCCTTTTGGGGTAGTTTGTCCACCTTTGGTCCCCACCCTGCACTCAGCTTTCACCTATATCCCCTAAAACTGATGGCCTGCAACAGTAGCCACAACCCAGGAAAGGCTTTGACTGGTTGTCTAAACCAGGTGAGGGTAGCTGATGGGTCTTGAACCCTCAGTGAGTTGGGTATTTCCCATGCACGTGCAGGCAAAATCCAGTGGATTGAGCAGATGTACCAATAGTGGGTGTAATGGCCAAGAAGGTGGTTTCTGCATGTGCAGTAAAGGGAAGTGAGGGGCAGATGGGGCTCCTCAACCTGGGAAGGTAGCCTATCTAGGAGAAGGAAAACACTGATCCTATACCTCCACTGCCTGGTGGGATACCTTCAGGAGAATAAAAGGCTAAGGATTAAACCTACACAAATCCAGAGTGGAGTCCCTAAGACAGTTGGTTACTGCCTTGTATGCTTCCTTCTGGCAACTCCTGTAGTGAAGCTACAACGAATTGCTGTGCTTTCCTTTGGACCACATAAGCAAGACTGAGATGCGGGTTTTGTCAGCTGGGCAGCCTAGGACCTCCATACCCACTGCTCAGGCCTGCACCTTGGGGAGATCACCTTGGTTCTGCTAATGCAACAATTTGACTTCTTCACCCTCGGAGGTGTACTCCATTGTCTCCAGAGACAGATAGATCCCAACAGTGTTAAACCAAAATCTGCACAAGCAAGTCCTCTTAGCTGTCTGGGCAGTTATGTGATGTGTACATTTTCAAACTTGGTCTTTAATGTCAGACAAAGTTCCTTGAACACAGGCATTATGTATTGTATTATATTAACGTTCCGAATACATAATGAAAGTTATCAACCATAGAGTAGCAAAATCAGGGAAAACAGAAGACAATAACATCAGCTTTATTTGTAAGAAGAACCTTTAATTTTCATTTAAGCAGTGACATGCAGCAGAAAAAGAAAATCTCATTTTGGAAGACTTTGACAAATATTAATATATTGTAGTTTCAATGAGATTCATTTGTGCTCTGGAATCTAAGAGGTCAGTACATCTGTAAAGACTTATAGTACTTAAGAGATGATTGTAGAAGACATATGGTTTAATCATGATGTATTTAAGCCTTTTTTATCTGCTTACGAATTCAATGTTTTTCTTTCTCTAATTTAAGAAACTGTGTGGCATTGATTGCAGCAATGCACAAGTATTAATGCAACAAATATAATTTGATATGAAATTATAAACTGGGATAAGATTGAAAAAGCACACATAGCATATGCCAATTAAAATATAAATATAATGATCTAATAATCTAAGTGTTAATCCTTGAATTCCTTTTTTATATTGTTATTGGATATCTTTATCTATGGGTAGCTTTCCTATAGAACCTCATTTATAGTAGAGTAAATCCTCAACGGAAGATAATGAAAATTGCAGAAAGACCCTGTGATGTATATCTCAGCATTAATATGTTCGTGTGACTAAATCTATCTCCTAACAGCAATTTATTTCACTAAAACTATGTCACTAATTTATTTCACTAAAACGGCCCAAACTGTTGCTTTATTTTTAGAATGGCAACAAATGGCTTTCTAGAGTTTTGTGAAATTGTGAAGGTTTTATCTGTCTGCCTTCTGTTGGCCAGCTTACTGTTTGACACTGCAAAGCTCTATTAGGTTCCTTGTCGTGTTCCTATATTCATAAAGAACTCTGTGAGTTAACAGTGTGAGGTAACATGTGACAGGACTCCAGGACTTGCCAATGACATTTTGCTACTTAAAACAAGATGGCCTCCCCACTACTCCCAATCCACATACAGAAACCACCGTCAAACAGCTCTTACTGTCAGAAAGTTCTTGCTAATGTTTAATCGGAATTTTGTAACCATAATCCATCGGTTCAGGTCCTACCCTCTGGAGCAGGAGAAAACAAGCTTGCTCCATCTTCCATGTGACAGCCCTTTAGATATTTGAAGATGGCGATCATGTCTCCTCTCAGTCTCCTCTTTCCTAGGCTAAACATACCCAACTCCATCAACTGTTCCTCATAAGGCTTGGTTTCCAGATCCTTGATCATCTTGGTTGCCAGTATCCTTCCAGCTTGCCAATATCCTTCTTAAATTGTGGTGCCCAGAACTGGACACAGTACTCGAGGTGTGGTTTCATGTTTGTGAAAATCAATTCAAGAGATGTAACATGTTCAGAAATGGACCAGGGGGATATTTCCCACCGTTTACACACATTTTAAAATAAATAAAAAACTTTGCGGAAGATTGAAATATTTCCTTATCAAACTAAAATTTAGTTTACTGCTTTAATGGTATAAAATACATCCCTCGTAACTATATATATATAGATATGTTATTATATACACATTTTATATATACACACACATTTGACCATGAAGTTCACTGGGTGACCTTGGGTCAGTCACCAGCTCTCAGCCTAACCTACCTCACAGGATTGTTGTGAGGAGAAGGCCGGGGTGGGTGGGAACCATGTACACCACCATACACCGTAGAGCAGTGTTTTCCAAACTTGTGTCTTTGGACTACAACTCCCATCATCCCTAGCTAGCAAGACTAGTAGTCAGGGATGATGGGAACTGTAGTCCAAAAACAGCTGGAGGCCAGGTTTGGGAGATGCTGCCTTAGAGGAAAGGTGGAATATAAATGTAGTAATAAATAAACAAATAAACAAGACCTACTCTGTTTTAGAAAGCTTTCTCCTGGGCATAATGTGTCACTTATTTTGAGGGGAGAGGTGACAAGGTCAGCTACAAAAAAGAACCAGGATAAAAGGAGAGCAGGCTGAAGATATTTGATTCTAGTATCCCTAAAATAGATCAAAGGTCATCACAAGAAGGCAGCAGCAATGTAGAGATGAGAAGGTCAAGGTGGGAGGAATAGAACCATTGATGGAGCAGGGGGGGCATTTTTTTCTGAGGACTTTTTCAGAAATGTTGCAAACAAACAAACAAACAAACAAACAAACAAATCTCAAAGCTCCTTTGATATATCTTCTATTGTAGCATGAGTGAAATGAAATTAGCCACAATCCATATGTATCCTGAGAATTACTGCTTTTCAATGCATTTCCCCTCAACACAGCTTCCATCCGATTTGAAAACATAAGCCGCGGTTAAGTTGAGGTGTGTACATTTGAGACAGCCATTGCACAACTGCAGATGACAGATTTATTGAATAGGAGTTCAGTGCAGGGAAACAAATCAGGTAATGCGTATGGGTGAAGACACCCCTAGCCCCCTCCGGTGTGCAGAGCAATGCAAAGAAGCAAAAGCGACTTGAAATGCATTGAGAGGGGAGAATGACCTTGCTGTAGCTTCAGTATAAGGCAGCTTTCCATGTTCTTATATAGAGGCTGAGAAGATGAAAGGGTTTGCCTCGTTAACGGTCCAAAATATCTTGCTCCCTGTTAGATTTCTAGGGGTCCCTGCAAAGCCACAGCTTTGGGTTCAGCACAGAGAGCAAGTGGGGCCGTTGTGTCATCCTGGCTCCAAGCAGGACAAGATTTCGAAAATACTAGCAGCCTTGTACCCATATTGTGCAGGAATTCTAAGAAACGGAAAAAAAGAAGGCATTTTTGAAACCAGTGGTTACAGTTAATGTCGTTTTCAAAGGCTTTGCCTGCCATCTTAATTCAAAATGGTATCCACACAGAGGCAAAAACCTTCAAGCACTTGATGGAAAATCTGAAAGGGGTTAATGTCTGTAGGGTCCCTATCATAGCTGTCAACTTTTCCCTTTTCTTGCGAGGAATCCTATTCGGAATAATGGAATTTCCCTTAAAAAAAGGGAAATGTTGACAGCTATGGTCCCCATAAGAGCCCTCTACAGACATTACTGTGAGCATGTTGAATGGGGGTTTGGCAGGGCTGGCCCACTCATGAGGCAAGGTGAGGTGACTGCCTCAGACATCTCCTTGTTCCTGATGTAGATTTTCCCTCACCCCTGGCAGGGAGAAATACCATTTTGGGGTCTGCCTCAGGTGTCAAAGTGTCTTCGGCTGGCCCTGGGGCTTGGGGCCACACATTCTGCCCTGCTCCCAACATCACACTGTATTTCCTGACCCCAGCTTTGCCATTCTCATGTTCTGGATGATGCTCCCCCTATCGTTTACAACCTTACAAAACACAGACAGACCCTCCAGGCTGAGAGAAGACCTGGAGACTTTGGAGCAGGACTAAGTGTGCAACCCTGTTCAATGAGCTTACACTCCACACACAAGTCTTGCAACACATAGCCCCAAATTAATTAGAAAATGAGATGTGGAACCCTGTTCTAAATCTATTTATTAGTAAGTAAGTAAGTAAGTAAGCCAATCATATTTTAATTTAAAATGATTGGAATATATTTAAACATTATTTAAAGAGTATTATAGAGAAGTAAATTTTTTGACTGGTTTAGAATAACTCTTGTAAGGAGCAATATTAAAATATAGTAGAAAAGTAGGTTACTAAGTATACAGATATGTTATGACGGGCACACAATTAAATAAAATAGAGGAACCAAGTAAGAAGGGGAGGGAAGTCAGATGTAAATGGAATATAAATGAATCAAACGATTAAGAATATGCCTTTCTTTTCCTTATTATGTTTTAGAATCACATGTTTAATGACAGGAAAATTCAAAATGTTATAATGTGATTTTATGAATGTTTGTTAAAAGAAACCAATGAAGCTGAACTGCAAAAAGTAAGTAAGGAAGGAAGCAAACAAGCAAGCAAACCTGCTGTTTTCTACGGTGAATCACTGTTATACACTATAACCATATTTCATGTGATCTGTGGTTGCAAATTTAAATGCAAAAAATGTTTGATTGCCTGACTTATATTAGGCTCCAGGACAGCCAAATCCACCTAAGTGGATGCAGGGCTTGGACAAAATAAGCTGACATTTTGATTCAGTCATAACTTTCTATGATGTGCCGATACCTTTATCTAAATCATGTTTTATCATGCTTACATTTTCTTAAGTGGTTTCCGTATTGACCAATTTGCTTTGAAACACGTTTTATTGGAATCTTGCTTTTTAATTAGATTGCATGCTGGTACCAGAGAGCCATGCCTTTCATTAATAACAAATGCTGTCATGGTCATAGGACAGATTCTGTTTTGCCCTTTAATCTACAAAAAAATAGTCATTTTATGTACATTCTATCAGCTGCCAGACGCTGTTTACTTTCTGTGACTGCTGGATGTTTATGTATGTCCACCTCATCAATTAGGAGCCAATAGCCCAGAAAGGATGTATTCTTAGCATCTGAGTAAATAATGGAGATTGATAAATGAAATTTACTAAATCAAGATGAAATACATTTCTAAGGCTGCATCAGCCATGCTTTCAGTCAGAGGAAGAAAATAAAATTGATCACCTGGTCACAATTCAAGGTCAAAGGTCTGTAACGGAGGCTGCTGACACTTAGGTTAATGGCATGTTTAAAAATGATAGGATGAGAGAAATTTTCATCTAAAAGATTACCAGGGCTGCTCACATATGTGTATGTCAGAGCTGTGTTGTCAGTAAAATTACACATTTCTCAGGGGTTTTCGAGCCTCTGGCTTGTTTAGCACCCCAGTCTGCACTAATAATTAATAAACATTTAGTTATTGCATATCAAATGTAAATCAGCTCCATGTTCAAAACCCTCAGCCAATATAATAGATCCTGCATTAACTGAATAGCATGTGTGAAGGTAGATAGATTGGGTGAATGAAGTTGCACATGTGCTTATATGAAATTTAAACAAAATAATATTCTTCTGCTCGCTTCTTTCTTTCTGACCTCCAATCAAGAATCACAGACAGGTCCCCTTAGCCGTTAGCTTTGACCAGGGGTGGATGGGATGGAATTGTTACTGGAATGAGTCTTGCCTGCAAATGGTATCCATCTCTCTCCTCTGAGTAAAGAATTTACCTGAAGATTTCCATACTCACCCCAGGTGAGTGCGTGTGAGACATACCACGTTCGCCAGTCATTTTCCTGCCATTCAAAACTCCAAAGAGGAATGACTCAAAGGGCTTTTGTAAGTTGAAGGAAGCCAGCTTCTGACTCCAAAAGCATAATGGGAGAACCATAAACCCTCTGTAGGCTCTACACAATTACACATGCATGGGTGCAGGATAATCAGACAGTATTAAGAAACATCACCCTTTTTGTTGTGTTTCCTATCAGCCCCACGCCTCCCCCCCCCCCAATGCACTGGAGGAAAAGGCCTAAAGCAGAATCTTGTTCTATGCATGTAGAATCCTGAATCCTAATTGCTCCAGGTTCTAAATCACAAGGGCAGATTATGCACAGAGCAGGCTCCCCACTTCAGATGCCCCTTAATGTGTAGAGGATGTTGGGGGGGGGAGGGACTGCAGGGAACCTGACATAAAAGTGCTCCTTAGAGTGCGGCCCTCTTTTGTGAAGACTACACCAAGGGAAAAAATGTAGTTTTCAGCTGATGGAGGCATTTTTAACTTAGTTCTCTTCCCATCAGTTAGGGACGCGGTGGCGCTGTCAGTTAGACCACAGAGCCTAGGACTTGCTGATCAGAAGGTTGGTGGTTCGAATCCCTGTAACGGGGTGAGCTCCCATTGCTCGGTCCCAGCACCTGCCAACCTAGCAGTTCGAAACCACATCAAAGTGCAAGTAGATAAATATGTACCGCTCCGGCAGGAAGGTAAACGGCATTTCCGTGTGCTGCTCTGATTCAACAGAAGCAGCTTAGTCATGCTGGCTCCCTCAGCCAATAAGGCCGCAACCCCAGAGTCGGTCACGACTGGACAAAATGGTCAGGGGTCCCTTTACCTTTACTTCCCATCAGTTATTACGTTGGGAAAGGTGAGAGGTGTTTGCATCTTCTTCTGACATCCCATCTATCTGTCCTGATGTCTGGAGAGCTAGATTCAGGTTTGTTCTCCTAAAAGTTCCATGGAGACAAGCAACACTAATGTCTCACAACAAATGTAACTGATCTGTCGAAAACGCAACTTGAAAAAAGAGAGAATACATGTATTTTTGTAAACTAAGAAATCTTTAATAATTTTTTTTAAAGTTTTTTAAAAGTGCATTGGGGCAACTTTCTGTTCTGCTTATTGCTGTTTGGTCCGATTCAGAAATAAAGATCAGGTTTCCCTGGGGAAAACACTGGGGCAAATGGAGGTAGGGGTAAACCCCTTAACATATATATTCCAAGCTTTCCTTCAAACAACGAACCATCTATATTGTGTACCAGTAAGTGTCTGAAGATTGCTTTCCTATTGGACTCTCCCTCTTTCACACATATTGGCAGACTGATGATCTTAATGAACTTATGAGTGGTTTTTTGTTTTTTTCAGAATAAAAATACAGTAACAAATAAAATCTCGACCAAGAAGTCTCGGGGAATAGATTTTTTATTTTTTTTTATTTTTTTACAATAAAGGAAGAAGTGGGCTGAAATCCTGGGAATCACTGAATCCTCTTTTTTTCTCCAAGCCACTTCACCCTTCGCAAGTTTTGATTACAGCACATTCCTCCAATAGTGCAAGCTCAGGGTGAATAGGTTGATGGAAGTGGGTCTGACAACAGTTTTATACTGGTGATTGATCCCTTCACTCTGTTGAAGGCATATAACCAAAATGCTACTTCATTTTATTTGCCTTCTTCTCCCAGGTAAAGCATCTGAACAGCATTGTCGGCAGTTGTTACTTTTAAAGTCACAGGTTCCCTAAATACACCCCCCCCCACTGCGCAGTAAATCACCTCTGTTGCGTATCACAGGCTCATTAGCCTGACTGAGTCAAAATCTTGAACTTGCTCTAGATGCCAGGCTTCCCATATGAGGTAAACTTCATCTCCAGGTTGCCCTAATATTTATTAAATATTTTAACCAGAAAGACACATTAAAGGGCCCTACAGACTAGGAGCGCAATTGAAAAACCCCTAGAAAGGAAATATCTTATTAATTCATTAAGTCAAACTGCTTGTATCTACACTTGTATGACTAGAATTATGGTTCATTAACTTCATTTCTTTATATGAGTTAATTAGCTCAGAGGAGGCCAGAAATTAATTACCAGCGTATATAGTTTGTGCAGAATGGCATTCTGTTTATTTAGTTTCTCCTATTAACTTTTAATCTCTTCAAACAATAAAAGAGGTAATTAGTATTTTATAAACAAAAATGAATGCAGCAAAGGCAAATAATTTGCTAAACGGGGGAAACTCCTGTGTGGAACCTGGTAGTTCAAGTTACAGACCTTTTCACGGTTAACTACGGACAAAGGGGAGATCAGAGAGGTAGGTAGTCTACACAATCCATCATTAAAGAAGAGCTAGCCAGTAAAATCTTACATGGGAAGAAAGAGCTCTTAAAAGTTTCCAGCTGTTTGAAAATAATTGCCCATGTATTCAACTACAGTAACAGTTTGGGGCGAAAAGCTTCCTTGAAAAAACTTCAGTATATCCATATGGAGATGGGAAATTCACTTACAGCAAGTTTAAAAAGTTAAACACAGAATTTATGGTAATAGCAATAACCATTTCAAGCATACATCAGAGGAATATTCCAAAAGACTATGAGCTCTCTCTGTGTGTATGTGTATACACATATATACACAAGCATACATGAGCCGCATACTTCAGATTTGGGCAAATCCATAGACAAAGTGTATCTGGGACTTGTCAGAGTGAAATGGGGTCTCTGTATGAAATGGCATGAGTTGAATCAGGGAACTCTGAAATGCTTAATGGCACCTAGGCAATACACTTCTTTCATGACTGACAGCTAGCTTGTAATCAGACAGAAAGAGAATCCCTTTTAGTTGATTCCCACAAAATCAACTTTCAAGGTCCCTAGCACCAAAGTTTCTGGACCTATTTGTCTGCAATCTGGGGGTACCTAGGGGCACCTCTCACATCTCTACAGTTTCCATACCAACTGCCTACAAAACACTGGAGGAAATTAAGAGGAAATTTCACCTAATCCAAAACTGTAATGGCTGCTTTCACAGGAAGCTCACTTGAGATGTCCTTCTGAGATACGGCACAAACATTTGGAGCTTGCCCTGCCACTGAATACATCATAAGCAAAAAGGGCTACAGGTGGGACAACACTTATCCTCTTTACACAATACAGATCCATGGGAATTAGTAAAATGATCTCACAAATCTGGTTTTCAGAAGCCTTGTGACTTACATTGTATCTTCTTTGGCATAAAAATGATATGAATGTACTGTTACTGCCCATATAATAAAATCATTAAGTCAAGTGGTGTAAGAAGGTTGCTGTTTTTACACACACCCTAGATATTTTTTTCAGCATGGTGACATAATGTCACATGTAAAAGGTTAGGCTTTTGCATTTGTCTCTTTTCCATTGCCTGCAAAGGGGAAGAAGGAAAGAAATGGCAGGGAGGGCTGATTTAGGGTTGAATGGAAGACCTACTTTGAGTCCAATTGACCTTTGACCAGAAATGGGTCACAGGCATTCAAGTGGTGGTGGAGAACAAGGGAAGCTCAAATTTTTTAGTCCTCCTTTTAAAATCCCCACCCCCTTCATAATATCCAGCAGAAACATTCCCACTATGAAAAAAGCTATTTTCCCCAACATTGCAAAATCTATATGGTTTTATTATATTATTACACTTAGCATCAAATAGCAGGGTACATTATATTATCCCGCTAGTGAAGATTTCTGAAAGTGAAAGGAATTAGAGAGCTATTCAAGACACACAGTTACTCCTGAAGCTGATTATATCAATAACTCAGAGTAACCACTGAAATGCTGTATTCGGGGTATATTAATGTCTTCATTAGAATAGTTTAAATCATCACAATTGATTTTAACCTGTGACAAAGAATAGCATTTTCCTTTCCCTGTCCTGGCAGCCAGGCCCTTTATTCTGCTTTTGTCTTAAAATCCTCTTGATGTGGAACAGCTGCCATCTTCAACCTGATTAACATATAGGCATGGCTTCTTTATTGCCAGCAATAGCTTTGCGGCACAAATCACAGGGATTCAAAGAGCCAGGGAAATGATCCAACTGCTCGCACAATAACTATGACATATGATTTCAAACAATCCCCCACTTGGGAAAGGAGAGCTTTTGAATCTGATCTTGCCACTTTGCTTGCGAATTAGCACTTCCCAGGTCAGGTTGGACGGGTGTCACCACGGGAGCCACCAAATCTAAACCTCTTTTCAAGGGTGCAGATGAAGATGTCAGAAGGGATAGATTTCAAAGAGCTGGAGGGACAGGCTCCCTGGGCATTTAGGGATATTGTTCCTGGGATGCTGGTCTCATTCCCCCTGCCTTGACAGACTACCAGGATTTGGAATGAAGGATCACAGGAACACCGTGACTAAGGCATATAAGGATGACTGGGGGGCGGGGGAGACAAGAACAATAAAGGAGTTGGTAGAGCAAAAACGGCCATAATGACATGCACCTGATCCTGAGCTGTAGGCAAGATTCTGGCACAGAAGAGGAGGAATGAGGAAGTCCAGCAGTAGAAACCTCAGAGTTGCTAAGCTCAGGCTGAGGCTCCAACCAAGCCTGGCAGCCAACTGACCTTCCTCAGCTCAAATGGAACTGTCCCAAAGACAGATTCCTTTGATGAACTTGCCCCCTTCACAACAGGGGCCTTGTGTGCTCACTATTGTGGGGAACGCACAAGGAAGGAACTCACAGAGAGGTGACGGAGTGTCAGGCTTTGAGCCAGAACAGTGTATGACGCCTAGGAGGCATAATCAGGCACAAGAGGGATG
This sequence comes from Podarcis raffonei, assembly GCF_027172205.1. NCBI lineage: Eukaryota > Metazoa > Chordata > Lepidosauria > Squamata > Lacertidae > Podarcis > Podarcis raffonei. The sequence continues at coordinate 56,634,881 of NC_070608.1, read as the reverse complement.
ATAAGGCCACAGATGAGCTCCAGTCCTTGATCAAAACAAACTTTCTGCTTGGAGTTATCCAAGGTCCTGAAACTCCAAACCAAAGTTATCTGTCTGCCTGACCTACCATCAGGCACAATGAATGATGTGCATTGCAAATCAGAAGATCAGAAGGGGTGGGGATGGTGTTTCTTGACTAGGAATACACACAAGCCCTGCATGTTTTTGGGCTCAAAAACAGTATGCTGTGAACAGGGCATGGCAAGAGCTTTTGCAACAGCAGATTTGAAGGGAAAATAAATAAGTAATACAACTTGCTAAGGGTTGCTTTTGTGCATATGCATACATAATGAATGGGAAAGGCTAAATGCCATTTATCTGAATAGAGGGATAAACCCTGAAAGGCAGCCTAAAAAATTACACCAACTAACATAAACAGTTACATGAACAGTTGCTTAGACTTTGAAAGAGTTTTAAAAGCAGTTTGAGAAAAAACAAATTTTCATTTATATTTTATTTTATTTTATAGAAATAAAAGGTTAGGGTACAATAAAGCATGCAAACAGCAATAATGACGACAACGATGGTAACAATAACAACAATAATAATATAAAGGAAGGATTGATAGCAAATCAGAACAGAAATAAAATCAACAATAATAACAATATATATAAAAAAGAACTTGGCCTGCATGCTGTCACCCTACAAGTGCCTGTGAGAATGAATTAAGTATTCAGCTGGTGACGAAAACTCATAAGGGTCTGTGCCAGCTGAATTGTGTAGCTGAGGTGCCACCACAGAGATCGCCTTTCCCCATGTTACCACATAACAAATCTCACCTGGCTGTGGCACAATCAGAAGAGCCACGTCCAACAATCTTAACACACAGGCAGGCCAATATGGAGGAAGACACTCATTTAAGTACTTAGGTCTCAAGTTTTACAGGGCTTCATAAGTCATCACTAGCATCTTGAATCTGGCCCAGTAACATATTGGCAGCGTTTGCAGTGTTTTCAGGATTGGCATTATACAATTCCAGTAGGCTAATCCACTCAACAGCTGAGCTGCTGCATTTTGCACTAGCCACAGCTTCTGAATTGTCTTGATGGACAGTCCCACATAGAGCACATTAGAGTAACTGAGCCAGGAGACTACCGGCATGTGGGTCACCATGGCAAAGCTATCCCAGTCCAGTAAAAGCTGTAAATGGTGAACCAGCAAGAGGCATTTGTTGCCCCTGAGTTCACCTGCGCCTCCAGCAACAGTACACCCCAGACTATAGACCTTCTTTTTCCAGGGGACATCTAGGACATCTACCTAATTCCTGGACACAAGAACCATCTGCCTACAGGACTCCCAGTATATTGGCATTCAGCCTTAGCTTATCCAGCCCACCACTGTGTCTAAGCACTGGTTCAGCACTTGTACCACTCCATCTGACTCCAATGACAAGGAGAAGAGGGGCCAGATGTCCTCAGAATATTGGTGGCACCTCGTTCCAAAACTTCTAATGACTCCTCCCAGAAAAGCAGAGATGTTAACCTTGCAGCACTCTGCAGTACAACTGTCATGGGGCCAAGTATTGTTTATCAATGCTACTTCATGGAATTGCAGATAGCAGCAGAACCACCGATTCCACCATTCCTTCAACTCCTAGCCTGCTGAGCCAGTCCAATAGCACACCATGGTCAAAAGTATCAAAAGCTGCTACAAGATCAAGGCAAAGCAACAGGATTTGCACACTCCCTGTCCACCCCCAATAATCAGTTCTCCTGTGTTGGGCACCGATGAACATATTATGAATAAAGCAATTGGTCTTATAATGTGCTGAAAAGAAAACCCAGCAGAGGATTGTATTCATCCCAAGCTTTGCATCCCACTACAAGGCAAATTGCCATGGGCTAAGGCAATGAATCATACTATGTATCTTTTTAATTAGTTCATTATACAGAGAGACAGAAACAGAAAAATAGATTATATGTATCAATGCAATCTTAATTAGGGTCCATTTTATCCATCTCATCAAAGATTTCCTGAACTAAGGCATCACTGAAAAACACACGGAGAACACCAATTCAGTAAACGAAATAAATGTATGCAACTCTACATATTGCTTAATACGAACAGCTTTGTTAGGTTAAAGTCTTGCAGAAGATTCCCACCTGCCCGTGCATTGGTGTTATGTTTTCCCCGTGGAAAATGAAGTATATTGAAAAGCACACTGGACTCTTTGGCTTCCACCTGAAATTATGATTTTGAGATCTACATCTATACATCCACATGCCATTCAGCTAACTGCTTAGCTCACAGACCCTAATAGTGGTATTTGATTGTTTCTTGTGGCTACACTTATAATAGTTTCTCACATTCTTATACTCCAAATGCATTTCACTGGACATGAATCCAATACGGAAGCGTTCCTCATCATATATAGCCTCTGTTGGCATCCATGCTGAAACTTTTTCAAGCAACTGTGGGATAAACAATTGCTGCTCTGATAATCCCAGCTGGGGGCTTTATCAGAAAATATGGGTATAGCAAATAGTAAAGAACTGCTTCTTACACCAACTTTGTGGGTCCCATGGTAGAAGCTTAACATTTCATGGGGATGTTTAGCTACAAACTATGTATAATAGTTTGACATGGTGCTGATAATGCCAAGGTTGCAGGTTCGATCCCTGTATTGGACTGCTGTGAATTCCTGAAATGCAGAGGGTTGGGTTAGATGAACCTCAGGGTTCGTTCTAACTCTACAATTCTTTGATTCAAAGGGTGCCAAGGATTGGTCAAGTTGTCAAATTAATTGGAATCAGTGACCACAATTGCTAAGAAAACCAGCATATTTTGTGAGTGGACAGATTTAGGATATGTATACAGAGAGCTAAAATGGATTCTTAATATTCAGGGAACAACATATCTCTCATTAGAACAGGGATGAGGAACCTGTGGACTGCTCAATGTTGTTGAATTATAGCTCCCATAATTCCTGGCTATTAGCCGTGCAGACTGGGACTGTTGGAAGAGTGTGAGTCACAGGGTTCCCATTTCTAGGGGATAAGGATATCGATAGCCATTGGCCAACAATATTACTGCCATTATCAGAGGTGACATGCCTCTTGAATATCAGTTGCTAGAGATCATGAGCTGGAGAGTGCCCTTATGGTCACATCCTCCTTGCAGGCTTCCCGTAGGCATCTAGCTGGCCAGTGTGAGAAAAGAATGCTGGACTAGAAGGGCCTTTGGTGTGATCCAGCATGGCGCTTCCTATGTTTTAAATGAGCATGCTCAGTGGGCACAGAATGTTGTAGGGAGGGGAGGAGTGTAAAATGAGAAAGGATAGGGTTAGATGGAATGGAGTATCTTAGAAGAGAATGTGGCTGGCTGGCTGGAACGCTAAACAGGAATACTGCTCTTGTATATGCTGAAACATTTTACTGCATTTTCTTTTTGTTTACAGGAAACCCCAGTCATAAAAGTTCTTTTTTCAAGATTTTTTTTTAATAATAGGGACTAGCACCATAAATTTTCATGGGATTTGCAGATCAATTTGCAGATACCATCTAATGTACAACCTCTTTTAGTTTTTTGTGGGGATATTAGATACAGAAAAGTTAAATTTTACTTATTTGTATCTTGCCCTTTCGCCAAAGACCGTAGGATGATGCACATGGAAATCCCCACAACAACCTTGCGTTGTACATTATACTGAGAAACCCAGACAACCTGACAGCCGAGTGGGGATTTTGACCCAAGTCTCACAGGTCCAACACGCTAGTCAGCTGCTGGACGATACTGATGCACTGACTATACCAACTGAAAATAATGTGAAAGAATAGGAAATATGTAACTGAACGTGACATATTCCTAAGACCTGTCGAAACATGAATTGTGTACAGTGGCAAAGTGAAGGAAGCGAGAGTTGGTGGATCACGCAATGGAACGGTACAAGTTAACGTTGTGGAACTGGAGTAGTTAATAACACATATGAAGGAGGAGTTGTGTGTGTGTGTGTGTGTGCGCGTGCGTGCGTGCGTGCATGCGTGTGTGTGTCTCTGTGAATGCATGCCATGAGCTGCACATTTTATACACCTGCTTATTTCACCTCCTGGGGTACACCACATTGAGCCCAACCATTGCCGAATGGTGAGAACATGAGCGATAGGAAACCTGTGTTCTGAGGGAGGCAGCAAACATTGGCTCAGATTGGCTGAGAGAGTGTAGTCTGGCAGCTCTCAATTGGCTGGCGTTTCTGCTTTAAAACTGTCCATTGAATTTCCTCTGCATAAATGTATAAATGACACTGAAGGCTGCAAAGCTGTAATGTGCCAACCTCCCTCCTCTGTGCTCCAAGCCCATCATAATACAATTCCTATCTCCTATATATTATTGGCATTGCAATGCAGTTACTGGAGGACATAGGGAACTTAGCAAATGTTAGTGTCCCTCTCTAGAGGCTTGCACCTATGACTGGCAAAAATGATCATTCGCCCTTCCCTCCCTTCCTTCTCACTGTTGACCAAGGTTATTCTCTTTATCATGCACAGATTTTATTGAGTGATGCCAAGTGAGATGAATAGAAGGAAATAATGACAGTGCTGTAGTGATGAAAAGGGAGACAGGGGTCGTCTAGGTTTTATACCGAACAAATTGAGTCACATCCACTTCTCATCCATTATTTAGGGGTGATTGGGCAGGCTTGGCTTCTATAGATTTGATAATCATTCAGATGTCCATATTAAATATGTAACGTAAATTTCTCATTTGGATGTCAATGGCCTGTCAGCGCAGAACAACAATGCATAAAAAGAGCCGTGATGTATGGATTCTCAGAAATATTTGACATCAATAAATATGTAAAAGGCAGATAATAAAACCTGTTTCTGTCTGCCTGCCAGCTAGCCTTCATGTCAGGCCGGACAGTCCCATCTAATACTGTGATTTTATGCAGCAGTATACTATGAATATTGGCCTGCACACGAGAGATTAAAGCACAGCAGATGTTTCTCTGCAGGCTAACAAATATATCACCCCTGATAACGAATGACAAATGTTGTTCCATATTGTGTCAGACAAAACCAGGGCTCTTGTAAAACAAGTGTTACAGCTGGAATAGGATATTTTAACACAGTTACCTTAGACAGACAAGCCGCCTGCTCCAGAGGTAGCTGAAATCCCAATCTGCGGCTGTGGATTCAGCTACTATACCTATGAAGCTCCATGGCATTAAGCGCAAAACAAGCAAACCTTTCCAAGGACTAGGGAAGGATTTCTCAGTCTTCTCTTTTTACAACAGAAAGCTTTGAAAATGATTTGCTAACCTTTATTAATTTTAATTTTCATCACCTGGGATCAGCCATGGCTGACGATGAGGGCAGATGTTGCCTGTGAGACCTGCAACAAAATGTTGCAGTGTGCCTCTTTGCCCCCTAGTAGAAGTGCTCTGGTTCAGGGTTCTGGTCAGCCATCAAGCCACACCCTCCTCCAGGTGATTATAAGCTGTAGGGGGCTCAAGCAAGGCATTCCACACTCCCCCTTCCTGTTTTCTATTTTTCTTTTCTTTACATGTTGCGAGTCCTACGCTGCACCAAGAATTTTTAATTTGTTTTGGACTATTTATGTTCCCAGCCCTGGGATGTTTTGCCTTTCTGCAAACCTCACGTTCATACAAGCATGTGGATACCCCAGTCTCTCATTTTTCAGTGGCACAGTTTTGGCACCAGTCCTGTTGCGACACAACCACCAGAGTTCAGTACAGTGGTACCTCGGGTTAAGAACTTAATTCATTCTGGAGATCCGTTCTTAACCTGAAACTGTTCTTAACCTGAGGTACCACTTTAGTTAATGGGGCCTCTCGCTGCCGCCGCGCGATGTCTGTTCTCATCCTGAAGCAAAGTTCTTAACCCAACGTACTATTTCTTGGTTAGCAGAGTCTGTAACCTGAAGCGTCTGTAACCCGAGGTACCACGGTATTATAAACTGATAAGCTTTCTGTTTGTTTTGCATGGTTATGCTACATGTAGCCACTCCAGAGCCACTCAACAGAGCTGAGTAACAGAGAAGGAAGAGAACAACCATCTCTCTCTTTTTTTTAATTAAAAAAAATGAGCTAAAGTAACAAGCACTCACTCGGAACTTACTTCATGCTATCATTTGAAAAGTGAGTTTGGGGGTAAAAATTACCCATTTTTTTTAGAGTGAAAAATGTGGCATCTTTACACTGAGCAAAAGTGCTTGACAGGCATGATCCGAGTGGCTTTTCTCTTTATCCTTTAATCTCAGCACCAGACTAGAGGTCTCAAAAGGAAGGAAGTGATGAATGAAGCAAGTTATCTAGAAAATGAAGTAAGTTTACTACACAAGAGAGCAGTAAACTGTTTGCGTGTTGATCCAGCAACATCTTGAGGCAGAGGTGGATTTAGGGCAACGCGACCAGCTCACCCACTTTGGGTGCCAAGCCGAGGTGGATGCCACAGGGCGCTGCAACTATGATGGAGTGCCCATGCAGAGCGGACGGCGACAGGCAGGGGTGCCAAATTTTGGCCTCGCACAGGGCACCACTGCAATTTGAAAGAACAAGGCCCAACCCTGCTTCAGGACATTATGATGACTCCTCCTCTCTACAATCACATGCATACTGAGTTCAAACCATGGTTGAAATGTCACAAAAGGAAGAGCAAGGTTGAGTAATCTAAGCAATTGCTAAAGACATTTGCTCTGTTTGCATAGTTTTCCTGCCCTGAACTCATAGGCTAGGGTGGGTTATAACTATAATTAACGAAGTCGAACTCTATCTCATAGTTCAGTGCATGTGCCTAACATAAGCCTTGTGTGCAGAATGTCCCAGGTTCATTCCCAGAATCTCCAGTTAGGGCTTAAACTCTGGCGAGCTGTTGCTAGTATACAATACTGGGCAAGATGGTCTAGTGGTCTGACCTGGTAGAAGACAGTTATCTCCTGTGTATCTTGTGGGTGTTGAATTTGGCTTTCTGCAGCAGAGAACATGAAAGCCCCGCTCATTCATGTATTTATTATCAAATATTCCTATAAAATACTCAAAATGGCTTTCAGCTAGGGCAAAATTTGCCAACTATAACCAACAAACAAAACAAGAGGAGTAATGCCAATGAAAGCAACTTCAGAAAGAAATGCCCTCATATAGCTCCAATGTTAATAGATTAAAAGTATTTAATGTTGGCACTATGAACGCCTATTATGACTCTGAGATTACCGGCCGTTACGAGCTTCAGCATCGTTCACTGAGTACAAAACGAAACCAAACATGCTTATCCTGCTAACAGAGGTGCTTAGGGAAATAAAGGCAATATAGCCACATGGCAAGTTTCAATCACTACCTGGCTCGTTAACAAACTTTCCCCCTCCGCCTCTCCGAGCAGACACTTTGCTTCCCAGCTACGGTGTTTTCCCCAAGCAATTTTATACAATGAGACGGTAACAGTTGTTTGTCTGATAAAGCACGTACAATTTAGAACACAGATGTTTGATTATTATTTATTTCTCTCCAAAGCTTGCTAATTCAGTCCCAAATGATCTCTCCCTCCCTCCCTTTTGCCTAAATTTAATTTGGAATGTATGTTGTTGGTAAGTGACAGATAGTTTAATTATTAATAGGATCCCGCAATGCAATGCACCGCCATCTTTAAGGTCACCTGGGGCCAAACAACCACAGCTTCCATCGCTCCTTATGCTACTGGGATTCCTTGAATGATGCACAGGTAATTACAAAATTTGTGCCAAATCTGCATGTGTTGTGCCCTTTCCTCAACATTTGTGCTTGCCTATGGTTTTGCAAAATACTCCAGTTGCAATGAAATGGTAATGGATCACGAGAGACTCTGGGTATACCCTTCTTTTGGGGGGATGGTAAATTGTCAAGGGAGTTGAGGAATGGAGGTGGGGAAAAGGAAAATGTCACGAATGGATTTTAAAACCACAGCGTATGTGGCTGAAATTAAAGTTGGCACTCCCGCAAAGAGGAAGTTCAGAAAGATATGCTGTTATAATATGAATCAATATTCAGAAGGCATAATCTTTATAGCACTCAGCAAAATGTTTGGATTCAAACGTTTTTGCAGTGAAAATAGGAGTGTCAAAGAGTGGGGAATGCCCCCCTGAACCCTATTTTTGTGGCTTTAATGATTTTCCATGCCTTGTATTCTAGACTTTTCTGCACTCTGAGATTCCACCAAACCAGGGATCATGAACTGAATAAGATTGTGTGATCATGCTGTATAACCAAACATATCTGAATATTTGACTATGCTTTGCTTTTAGTTTGAGCTGATACGAGAATAGTAAGATTCCAATGACAGACCCTCCAAGTGTCCCTATTTTCCAGGCACATCTCAGATTTAGAAAAGCCGTCATGGTTTCTCATTTGATTCTGGAATGTCCCACTTTTCCTTATGATGTCCCTATTGTCATTGGAGAAATGTTGAAGGGAATAGAGTTATCTGACCCCCAAGCTGTCAGAAGGCAATCCTGTATAGGGAAGGTTTTTTTTAAAAAAAAATGTTCAATGTTTTATTATGTTTTTATATATGTTGGAAGCTGCCAATGTGGCTGAGGCAGCCCAGTAAGATGTATGAGGTATAAATAGTAAAATTATCATTATGGAATGGGACGTCCCTATTTTCATTAGAGAAATGTTGGAGGGTATACAGTGATCAAGCCCCGAAAGAACCTATGTACCTAACAGTTGTATGCAAGCAAAGCTCTGTTCACACCTTCTGCTGAGGGTGTAGAAGCTGGAGACATAGTCAGCAACCACAGACCTTCTCTCCATCCATGCATTTAGCACAGCTATGCAAGGAAATGCAAAGTGCATTTCTAACTGCAGTTACTGAATGTTAGGAGGGTGGCGCAAGGCTGTACCCATTGGCTCTGACCCCAGTCTCCACACATTCAGAAAAGGTGTGTACTGAGCCCTGCATGCATGTATAGACATAGTTGATGGTCTTCATCAGGAGCATGGTCTGGGTTTCAGATCACTTGTGTGATTGTTGTTATTACAACACAGATCCATTTGCTGGGTGCATAGAGCTTAGGGCCAAGCTACATGTGACATCATCTTCTGAGACTTCACAAAAAAAAGCTCAACAACTTTTTGAAATATGGCAACCCTACCTTAGGTGTATGTGGGGTTTTTGTTTGTTTGGACAAACAGCCAGTCCAGTCCCCAATCCAGATTGAGACCCCAGCACGAAAGAGGGCATTAGCATTTTGTCGTCCCAGTCTCTCAGGGTGGGACCAGAGGCAGTTTTAGGGTAGTGCTACCAGTTCAGTAGCACTGGGTGTCACACTGCAGGGGGCACCACAACAGCGCTGTAGAATAGCACACAAGAGGCAGGGACAGGTGCTGAACTGTTGCACAGGGTGTCACTGAAATTTGAGAGTCCAAGTCCACCCTTGGTGGGGCTCTGTGGCCCATGTAGTTATACCTTAAAAGCCTGGCCGGTGGGTGCGATTCTGCTCTCTCATCAATGTGTTTGGGACATTCCCTGACTGGCTATGCTGCACTGTGAAATTATGCCTCCACTACCCCAAATGCTCCTTTCAGCCCCCTCTTTGGTGATCATTATTTACTCAAATGAAAAGAGCATGTTCATCACTGAATGGTATTGTTGTAGAAGTTAGAGATTAGTTAATTATCTATCATAGTTTTTATACATTTTTATTAAGAATTTCCTTTGTCCAAAATGGGGGGAAAGGAAAATAAAAGTTTTTTTAAAAAGCATTTTGCTTGCTCTGTTGTAAATTGATACAAATTGTATTTCAGCAAGAACTACTTTATACTTAGAAGAAGGGTATTCTTATTAGGACGGTAGGTGTTTACATTTGAAGCTGTAGCACATGAAGAGATGTGGGCTAGGAAACTGGGATGTAGCTTAAGGAGCTGAAGGTTAAAGATGGGATGTTAGGGGCTGAGCATGAAGCAGACAAAGTTAACCCTTCACATCAAATGTTTTGCCTCCACGAGTAGAGGATGTTTCCCCACTGCTGTAGACAATGGAACTGGAGAGCTGGAACTGGAGCTCATATGCTCCTGTAGGGTCACCTCATCTATTATGCCCTATTCAGAATGCCTGGATAGGGCTATTGAGTCCCTTGAATATGGAGCCTCCATTTTTAGCTATCTGCTAAACATTTAGTCCATTGTAGGAGCCAACTCCTAGGGCCAGAGGGGTCTTCGGGCCCCCAATGAAATATTTGAGGTGGCCATCCCCCAAACTTGATGGCATTGCCATTCAAATGATATGTGTGCACCGTATCATGTGATTGATGATGTGGGGTGGGGCTTACCTGCCCCCCCAAATATCTTATTCAAGTTGGCACCCCTGCAGTCACATCTACAATGATTTGGTTAGCCTTGTGGTCACTGCTTTGAAACAGTTTGACATCTGGACCACCCCTCGCCCCCATTTAAGATGGAATAATGTGAATGATACAACTGGTATTAAATAAACAAACTATACATGGTTTATACCTAAACACAGTTTCTGCAATTCAGGTTGCTTCAAAGTCAACTACAGCAAGTCTGTTTGAAATTAACTTTAAATGTTAACCTCTTACCATAAGGGGCCAGCGATGCTCAAATTTTGGGGTGTGTGTCAGGGTAATAGGTTTTAAAAGAAATTGCTGCTTGGGGTGACAAACCACAAATTCCCAAGCACTTACATCTTGATCTAAGAAATACCTTCTTTCAGGAAAGGTCACCGTGACAGTGACAAAAGATTGTTAACTCTCACTCCTCTTGCGGGGAAGGAGCAAGTGAAACTTTTAATGCTTGGAGTGACTCAAATGGGAAATGACAAGGGACTCAAATAATTGCAGAGGTGTGACATCCTCCAGCTGGAAAAGAAACTGTTCCTTTTTTGTTGTTGTTCTCCTGTCAAAATGCAGCAGATGCCAATGTAAACAAAATTAAATTCATGCAAAGGTAAGACAAGTTCATTGGAACAAATGCTAGTCATTTGCAAAAATGTCTGCATTCAGCGTTGCATGAGACACGGTAGCATATTGTGCTTTTCCCACCCCAGATCATTAAAGATGGACATTCTCTTAATTTGCATAGTCCCCTCCCTCCTGGGTTCCCCCCGCCCTCCTTCCTATTTTTTTGGTCAAAGATTCTTGGCACTGCTCACACAAACAAACTTTGCTAACAGCTTTAAACTTGGAAGGCCCGCTTTTTAAATATTTGCCGCTACATAATTGAAACAGCTGTTTTAATGAGATACCTACTGTCATCATTTTACCCTGGCTGAGCTGGGTGACAACAAAGCAGTAATAACGAATTCAATAATAATTAACTCGGGTCATCTGCTCATCTGTCATGGCTCATCAGCTTTAGGGAGAAAAATCCCAGTGAACTTCTCTCTTTTGTGAGCTTTCCAAAAACTCTGCAATAAAATGCTTAGAGAGGACTCTAGGTAGCCCTTCAAAAGTTCTAAGCAAACTGGTAAGTAGGTTAATTAAATTTTATGCATGTTTAAATGCTAATGATTACATTCCTAACATTACAGTGTAATCTGTTATGGAATGATGTCATGCAAGCAGTGGTTTTTAGTGCCTAACACATTTCCATCCTGATGTGGAGAAGCTCTGGATCATTTATCGGAGGGCAGGAGTTGACAGTGGGTTTTCAGAGCCAGGTTTTACAGTCAGATCCTCTCCCCCTGTGTTGAATGTTAAATAGGGAAGTTACAGGGAAACAGAGACTTGAAGCTCCAAGTTCTACAACGCTGAGTGACCTGATATGTCCATAACCAATCTGTCTGAGTTCAAGAGTGGGAACCTAGTAAAGAGCTCATTACACTGTTACAATTCTCCAGAGGATCAGTTACAATAACTTGGTCGAAGTATTCTAAACAACTTATTTTTCTATCTGGAGCTGAGCTGACTATTTTTGGATAGGCGTTAGCAGAAGGAACAGGGGGAAATGAAATACCTTTTAAGGTAACGTCCTCTTGCAACCTTCACTATTGGTTTTGTGGCAGTGGTGTACCTCACAGTATCATTCCCAAAGAACGTTCTGCGGAGAAATTAAGGTGAACTGCTTCTACTGCTACATTGAGTTCCACTCTTCTCTCCTGAAAACAACTGTCCCTTTCATTGTTATCACCTGTAAACAAAGCAGCAAAAATAACAATAGACTAATTAGAAGATCCACCAGGAATGAAGCATACAGGACTTAACTGTATTTTTTGTTTACCTAAGGTTTGAAGCCCATATTTTGGGGAGGGGAAACTTCAAAGTGAAAAAGGAGACGAGTCCTCTTTTGCATTCTGGGAGGCGATGTGAATTTGGAGATTGGGTTGCAAATGTAGTGGTTAAGAGTGGTGGACTCGTAATCTGGTGAACCAGGTTTGATTCCCCGCTCCTCCACATGCAGCTGCTGGGCGACCCTGGGCTAGTCACACTTCTCTGAAGTCTCTCAGCCCCACTCACCTCACAGAGTGTTTGTTGTGGGGGAGGAAGGGAAAAGGAGATTGTTAGCCGCTTTGAGACTCCTTCGGGTAGTGATAAAGCGGGGTATCAAATCCAAACTCTTCTTCTTCTTCCCATAGGCTCCTGCAGACTCCTTGTTGCCTGTGGCTACCATTTGCTTCCCCACAATAGGCGTGGAATTACCTTTAAACCCCTATTTCCCTTCAGAGCTACAATTCCCAGAGTGGTTTAACAATCCATTGATCTTCACAGGGAACTCTGGGAATTGTAGCTTGTGGGGATGGGATAGGGGTCTCCTCACAACTCTCAGCACCATTAACAAATTATAGTTCTCACAATTCTTTGGGGAAGCCATGGCAGTTCACAGTGAGTTAAAAGTATGGTGTGAAAGTGGCCTCTGTGTCATGACATAGCATTTCTCCAAGTACATTCAGAGGGGAAATGGTGCTCCCCAAACTGATGGTCACCATTTGCTTACCTCCAATACTCTGGGCCAGGACACCAGTATTCTGGGAAGAAAATGCTGCCCCCGCAGTGGCAACTATAACATAATTGCATAGTATCATTCTCAGGCATTTTGGAGATAACAAATAGTAGCTGCAATCAGCCTGGAGGTCATAGGAATGCAGATACATTTTGCTCTCCTCATCTCCCCAAGTTCTCCCTAACTGGCTGGCTTGCCCCTCTGAACTTTCATGGTTTGCAAGGCCTGTGACAGTGCAATCACTATCCCTTAATAATATAATATTGATGTACTTTAGAGCATTCTTAAAATATGTCTGAGACATGTGAACCATTTTTGAACACCTTGAGTTGTTGCATCAAATAACTGCTAGATTATTCTTACCATGTAATTAGTATGTTTTACTGAAATTAAATAAAATGTTTGATTAAGTTTAAACTAAAAAATACTCTTCAGTAACAAGAAAAGGGGTTTATTTCTAGTTCACATCCTATAATGTGTATAAATACATGAGTGATACACAGTAGCTGCATATCAAGTGCACTGGTTCTCATCCCCTGTGGAGATAACTGCTCAGAGAAAGAGGTTTCCTTCTATGTGTGGGTCACCTCCAATACATGCACAGGGGCCATTTGTATAGGGGGGAAATCCCTTCATTCAGCAGCCTAGCCTAGCCCACACAAATATTTAGTGAGGTGGTAAACTGTTCATAGACAAAATTGCATAGAAACATCCATATATTAAGAGAAATTGCATGATAAACTGTTAGTGAATTTTCATGAGGGCATTAAAAATAAATAAAGCAAACTGAGGTCAAAACATAAAGAACTGAGTTTAGGATTATGAAAAAATAATAAACTGTGAGAAGCCAAAATTGACTGATTCACCCACCCTTAGAAGTGTGGAATGCACGATTTCATAAATATCAAGAGCAATACAGTAACAAAACAGAACTTGCACCCTCCTATGGTAAGGACAAATGCAGGTTCTGAGAAAGTTTGATGGCTTATAATGGTTTTCAGAGGCATCACCTTGAGGAGGCGGGGTTTCTTCAATGAGCTTGTCAAGTTGGTGAAATGGGCTCAGGAACTGCCATCATTACTCCTCAGGTTTGTCAGTCTTACCGAAACAAAATTATTCAGCTACAGGTGGTGACACCACCAAGTCACTTTCAGGCTTTGGGTTGGGAGAAGGAAGGATTTTTAGCGATTACTGCTTCAAGGCTAGAAAGGGTAGGGTAGACTAGGGACATTCCCTCCTATTCCATTATCAAAGACTAATATCCAGGCAGCATAATCCTATGTAGGTCATATGCCCACCATGTAATTAAAGTATGTTTATACCACTTTAATAGTTATGGGTTTTCCCCTAGAATCCTTATTAGTTAAGGGTGCTGAGAGTTGTTAGGAGACTCCTCATAGAGCTCAATTTCCAACATTTAAGAAACAACAGTTCTCAGAATTTTCTTCACATTTCTCCTAATATGCACATTTTGGAAGCATTTATTCCCTAATATAATGCACGTTTGTATGTTGCTTTCACTAGTACATGCCTTTTTGTGCACTTTCCCCCCTATTATATTATTTTTTGGGAGAGATGTATTTTCTGGAGAACTGAATTGCAAAATTCAGAGAAGTGCAAATATTTTATTTGCAAATAGTCGTGTAAAATAAGGCAGTAAGAAAAAAACCAGTGAACTTCAGGTCACTTATTACTGAATTCTAACAGAAACTTACACCCTTTTGGCTGGGCTGCATCAAGGCCACAAAAATGATATCACTGCCCTGCCTCTTTTACTTGTTCAAGGTGACAGCAATAAAACACCCCCTCCCCCCAAAAAACCACTTTTTAAGTGGCAAGCCCTGTTATTAAAGTTTATTCTTCAGAGGAAGAGACCAAGGCTGGGAAGATCAGCAATTCAAGGAGGTGTGGCAGTACCTAACTTGAAATGGAAAAACAATACAACCCATTTGCTTAGTGTTTTGCTGGTGATGCATGTTCTGACCAGGTGGCATGGCTCATAATGGAATGCTCAAGGGGTAAAGGCTTCATTAGAGATTTTCCCATTATGATCACTTCTAAAGATTTTCTGAACAAAATACTTAAGCTGTTTGTGGCTTCTAATCAGTAAGTCTGGAAGAGTTGGCTTTCCAAGGTAGCACCCATATTTCCTCCAGTTGTTCTATTAATTTATCACCCTCTTTTTTATAATAAATATAGAATTTGAACTTTGGAGGATGCTAGAAGGTATGCCTTTTTAGAATAAGAGACTTATTAAAAGGGAGCTCTTACTAGCCCAGAATTACAACAAATATTGCAGAACACAGTTTATGGATCACCTTACGTCAGATTCTCCATTTCATTGGCCAGTACAATGTTCAATGGCAAGCCTATCACACATTGTCATCCTTTGAGAATGCCACGTATACAACAAATTCTCTTGGAAAAGGTTTGTTGCTGCAGCTTATAGAGCTCTTATGCACCTTTCAACTCAAACACTGGCAACATTAAAAACCATTGTGAGAGAGATCTGAGTGAACCCATTGAAGATATCTATTGGAATTTTATACAGGATAAGCTTCCTTTCTGGTCATCCTCTGTGGGAGTAAGAGAAAATGTGCACAAAATAACACATATATGGTAACCGTATTCCACTCTGCTTAATAAATTTAACAGAAGCATATTGTCACCATGCTGGAAAAGTGTGGCAACTTGGGGTCTTTTATTCCTATGTGCTCGTTCTTTTTGGGTTAAGGCTTTTCAGGAAATTGAACTGATCATGGCCAAACAATGACTAAAGACTCCAAGATTGCTCTTCCTTCTACAGATGTCCAAGACCTTACAATTTACCTTGTGATGGCAGCACACCTTACAACAGAACTCTAAATGCTGAGTTGTTTGGAATGTGGTTTGTACAGGTGTGGGGCTTGGTATTAACGGGGGAAACTGACTAACAAAGCTCGAAACTAAATAAACAAGTTTTGTAAAATGTGGCTTAGCTTTATTTCCTATGTAACTACAAACAAACATGGCTATGGACCACCAGAAACTCATGGGGACATATGGGTAAATATTTTTATTTGAACGAAAATATCTGCATGCATTTTGAATGGGTCTGGGACTGTGCTTGGAGGTGGGTGGGAAGGAGTTTTCCTTTTTTATTATGTCTATTAGGAAAATGATAAATAAGATAGAATATGGATATAAATGTTGCAGACCCTTTTTCAGACAGGGAGCATCCTGAAAGACTGACAAATCATTTCCAAGGTTAAAAAATAACATTCATGGTTCTTCTTTGACACCTATGCAAAATGGGGTTATGTGACATCTAAATGAAACCCCAGACAGTAATTTGTCTTCTGCATTTTGGACCAGGTTCCAGGCCATCTTCAAGGGCAGCCCTACGTTCAGCACATTGCAGTAATCCAGTCTGGAAGTCACCACAGCTTGGAATGCAGTGACAAATTCATTCTTAACCCAAAATGGTGGTAGCTAACAAACCAGTCAGAGCTGGAAAAGGCACTCCTAAGCTACCGAGGTCACCTGAGCCTGCAATCACTATGTTAAATCCAGGAGCACCCAAACCTGTGGATCTTCTGCTTTTAATGAACTACAACCCGTTCCAGAAAGGCTGTCTCTCTGCCTCCCAGATATGACAACTCCTAACTCATAACTTCTGTCTTTTCAGCATTCAGCCTCCATTAATTGGTCCACACCAAGCCCATCACCATCTCCAAGCACCAGCCTAACACCTCAAACTCCTGTTCCAATTCAACAGATGCAATACAGAGATAGAGCTATGTGTCAACTGCGTCTGGATGGCACCTCGCTCCAGATCTCCTGGCGACAGCTTCCAGCAACTTCATATACATGTTAAATAGGATAGGGGACAAGATGAAACCCTGTGGGAGAGGACAACTACCATGATGCCAAACAGTAGCTTCCTGTAACTATAGAAATGGCCATGGAGGAAGGAGCAGAACCAATAAAGCACAACATCCCCATCAAGATGCTCCAGGAAGATATTGTGAGCAACAGTATTGAAAGCCACTGAAAATTCAAGGAGAATGAGCAGATGACACTCTCCCCTCCCAATAAATGTCATCAGACAGGGTGACCAAGGCAGTTTTTTGTGCCATGACCAGACTTGATGCCACACTGGAATAAATCCAAGCAATTTCTCCTCCTTCAGTGGTTTATGCTAAAGTATGATGAAATGAGAAAAGGCAATGTGTAAACCTCATGCATACTTGGATGTAGATGTTAGCATAGCATTTGGATGGAATTGGGAGATATGCAGGCCTTGAAAATGGATTAAATGCACATACATTTTATAATGAGTGGCTGTAATGAATCTCGAATGAATTATAATAAAATATGAAGTTTTTAAAAAAGAAAACTACCCAAAGCAGAACGTTGCTGAGGAAACATTAACAGTTTTTCACTGCATGCTATTGTCAAAGTAAATAACTCCCAAAGACAAACTTACAAAATGGTTTCAACTCTAATGTGATGCGGAAAGTCAGTCATTTAATTTGTTAATTAGTATTATGCCAGAAACTATCTATTCAATATGAAGCAAATATGTTTACAATCTTATCTGCCATCTGTTTAATAGATGGGAGAATACTTAGCTCTGGATTCTTTTACAATTTGTTCCACAATTAGTGGAACAGGATGATGGTACACACACACACACACACACACACACACACATTTATATACCACTACTCCAAATATCTTTATCTAGAAAAAGGTGTATAGATTCTGAAGTACTTTTTCCCAAGTGGGGAGCACGTCTCAGAAGGAGACAGTACATTACTGTTGCTGTTCAAGATTGGCAGTTATAACGGCAGAAAGCAGATGTTTGTCAATTACAGGGACAAAAGTATATATGTGGGGAATGACCTTTAAAATAATAAAGAAAGGTATTGGGTCCTGACCCACAGTTTAGAGTTTCAGACCAGTTGTTATGGTTCATCTATAAAGGGGTCTGAATGCTTAGAATACTCTCAGTCTGTTTCTACAATCAGCAATTGTAGCAGGTTTCTTACGAAGAGAATCCACAATTATGCAGTACACTAGTCATTAAAGTGAATTCTCAAGGTGTTTCTACAATTGCTTATTAAAAAGGGATATTAAATCTTCATTTTAGAAAGTAGCTGATTTTTCTTTTTAAAAATAACAATAATTTAATCAGCTATCATTAGCTGCAGTGTAACTTCTTTGCCTGGTTCAATTTATACATTTTTTTGTACTTCATTCTTAATAGTTCTAAACTTCCTGCAGTTTAGAAGATATATGTATATATAACATATATAACACACACACACACACACACACACACACACACACACACACACACATCCCTCCTTAATATGTCTGTAGTAACTCAAACTTTCATTTTCATCTCAGTTTCTATGAACTAAGTTTAAAATTTTTAAATTTAATTATTTAAATGATACACTTTTAACTTCATAAAACTGTTTTTAGAAAACTGCTGTTTAGTATTTCTGAACACAGATAAACTGATCAATGAGCAGTTGAGAGTACAGATTTTTTCCTCCACCCCCCTTAGGAAACAGGAATTGTAAAACTGTGAAAACATACACCACCATTGTACTCAATATGTCATTTTTTAAAAAACCTTATATATTTTTTCCAAACAGTAACATTGTTTTTGGAGTGGGGTGTAATTCCCTAAAATTAGGTATAACATGATTCTGACAACAACACAGCATAATCACATATTATCATGCTTAAAAGTATTAGACGTGTGGTTAGTATCATCTCTCTAGTTCAGAATCACCCTTCATTTGTGCAACTTGACGAAAGTATCATTCACAAGGCTGTTCTGAATTTCCTTTATTCCCCACCCCTCGTTAAAATGGCAACAGGTGGATCATTTATTTTAAGGACTTACCAAAATTAACTGATTATTGTCCCGTCCCCCTGTTAGTCAGCAGCAGAGGGAAATGAACCTAGGGGCTGAGCTTACCAATGAGAAGAAGCACTATTCCATATCTAAGCCTGAATGCTCACCTGCATGATGCGTAAGATGTACCGCTATAGGTCTCCCTTTGCAGGAATATAGCAGAGCAAAGGTGATTAGGTGGAAAATATTCTTCAGAGGCACACAAACCCCTTGTCTTGCCTGCCAAGTGCGAGACTGCATGTTTTGGTGATATATAATTCTACGAGAGGCTCCATGGGGGCAAGCAAAGTTGTCATGTCGGTGCACTCGGTTTGAAAATGGTTTTCACTTTTTAATTTCATTTGTTTTGCCGTGTGGAACTGACCTCATGAGCTTTTGGATCCTTAGGGAAAATCTCTTCTGAGCCAGCCACGTCTGTGTGTAAACAATGTCCCTTTGTGACATGACTGCTTCCCCCAAGTTTTGTTTCTCTCACTCCCCTCCCTTCTGCTTCCAACCCACTATTACTCGTGCTCTTGAGGCAGAGGGGGGACGGGTGAGAATTTGCTCTTGAGTTTGATATAATAGGATTCAACTGCTCTCTAATATTCCCAACAATGATGGAGGCTTAACCCCTTAAAATATTTGCCAAGGATATAAAGAAGAAGAGAAAACCCACAACTGCTGAGGTCAGGAACTCAACATCTGTGCTTTGGCTGCAAGGGGTATTTGTATGTGCAAACCAATAAAAGGAGGGGGGAAATTAATTGTGTTTGTAAGATAACAAGGTTTAGTTACAGAGGCACCTGACTCCTTCAAACCTTCTGGATACAATATATAATAGTCCAGTAGTAGACATTACAGGATTAAATCCATTGTAACATTCTAAAAATCAATTCATCTGTTCCTAATAGTGTTTCAATAGTATCCTAGTAACCTCTCCTGTGAAGCTTCATAGGGTTTGTATTTGCAAACACTATTTACAAAAAAGAGAGAAAAAAAGAGTCTTGCATTGAAGGAGAAGAAGAAGGGGAGAGGGGAAAAAAAAAAGCTTGTGTTAAATCCCTTCACAGAGATTGAACTGCTGGAAGAGGGGCAAGTTCCAACGTGGGCAAGTGTATTTGCCAAGATGCCATATGGGACCCATGGCTGGGACTTTTTTTCCTGGAATAATTAAATGTTGATGGCAGAGTTCAAATGGATCATTAAAATTCAAAAGTGTAAGAAACAGATTTTTTCTTATGTTGCTGAACGCTCCAGAGGGCTGAATAGCTAGCAGAAGTGAGGCAGGCTGCGGCAGTGATCAGCGTGTGCTGCGATAGTACTAATTTGATCATAATATAGTCATCTCTGAAGATTACAGCTATTCAATTAAATATTCTAATTAACCTGAAGTATTAGGCAAATGATACTAATTACAAATATTCTCCTGAGATTCACAGCAATGAAAATCCCACTTGCAACTGATACTTCTAGCCAATGTTTCGTAACACAATGTCCTATATCATAGGCTTTCAGAATATTAAAATGCAGTTAATTTGCCTAAACCTCATTTGTTTAATGGCATTAGCATTTTGTTTGAAATTGTAATAAACGTACATCCCGCTTTCAAGTAAAATTTAAAATGAGTGTACTCTTGGGGTAACTTAAGATTCCTGTTTACAGACCTAGCACTTTATCCAGTCAGCGGAACAGTTTGAGCTTAACTTTCAGCCATTAAACATATTGAAATTGTTTAAAAATGCTAATAATTTGTCTTTTCAAATAAGAAAAAAGGGATATTTTGCAGTAAAATTTCATTATGTTACCCATGTGACCAGTTTCCTACTGTGAGGGCTCTAATGCTTGAACTTTCCCTGTAGTTTTTCTCTCCCTCCCCCTTTCCCTTTTCTTTCCTCTTTCTCTGTAGAATGTTTGTTTTATTTTCCTTCCAGGCTTTTGTCAATTTATTTTTTGGGGGTGGAAGTTTTGTTTTGAAAACCTACCTCCAAATAAAACTATCAAAATCCTTCACACTGTAGGTATGACCTTCCACTTTTAACATTTGCATCAGCCACAAAATGTGCAGGTATAATATTTAATTCTCTATGTAATGAGAATTAAATCATTAGTTATATTGGAATAGTCCATTGTTCCTTTCATTTCAGGAAGCTACGGTATTTGCGTTATCTTGCCAGATATGAAGCTAGCGAATGAGGAAGCAACCGGCAGCGGCTCAGTTCTCACTGAGGTGGTACATTTGTGACTGTACAGCCATTTCAAACTGCAGGTGGGGCTCAAAGAACTGAGAGTTCCTTTCTCCCACAAGAAAGCTTCCTTCCATATAGATGGCTACCCTCTCGGGATGAATGCTATGCTAGAACCCGTCTACCTGACACCAAGCTTTCAATGTGAAGGGAATTAGTTGCATAGGCATGCAGTTAGTCATGTGAGCTCCCGCTCGCTATCTGAATCAGTCCAGTGAGCGGCATCGTAGAGCAGTATCACTGAGAAGCACAGCTCTGCTCCCTGTGCCCAGCAACCGACACATTAACTCCATTAGGTGGGCAAGCTTGGCTCAGGCAGTAATTGGCCCAAGGGCACCCAGTGAACCTCCTTTATCAGGTATATGAACCCAGGTCCAGGGCCTTGCAGAGCCAGGCAGAGGCCCGGGCCAGGTAGATAATGTGCCCCCCCTGTTTACCCTGGGAATAACTGAAGTCTTATAAATATGTAAGTATATAAATAATTTTCACAAAAGTTATGCTGAAAAATAATTTTATTTCAAGGCTTGAATCGTATCTGCATATAAAGACAAAATGGAAAATATAGATATACAATAGTGAATATGCTGACCGAGGCTCCCTTTGGAATCGGAGGCCCGGGCCAAGCGGCCCATATGGCCCCCCCTCTGTCTGGGCCTGCCCAGGTCTCCCCAGCCAAAGTCCAACCACTGCATCATCCTGTGCCAGCTTACTGTTCTATGACTGTCAACTGATCGCAATAATTTGTGTATTGTGTAATGTAACTGCTGCTCTTTAGGCTATATATATGGATGTGCCTGTAAACTTTCTTTGGGGATGTGGATGTCATAACGAGGTCCTGCACTTGAAAATTTACCAGAATCCTACTGGGATGAATCAAGGCAAGGTTTCCCCGTCTTAGTGACTTCATTAACTGATCAAAATATGGCCGTGGATGTAAAGGCCTTTCCAGCTCCCCAGAGAAAACCCAAAGTCACTTAATTAAAGGGGGGGGGGAATGCAACTGCAAATATTTCATTTTCTGGATATCGGCCAGATTTAAACCAGACCTGGATATAGGTGGGGTGGGGTGGGGGGTCAGATAACTCCAGACCCTCCAACATTTCTCCAATGAAAATCGGGACATCCTACCATACCCTCCAACATGTCAGGAGGCAAAGGAACCAACGCCCACGGCAGGTTGCCAGGAACGGACAAGACAAGTAAAGGTCCTTACCATTTGCTTTTTATTCACAGAGAGAGGCTTGGGAATGCAGCCTCTTGGAATAATGGTATTATCCCAAGTGAGTCTCCACCCCCTCCTCTGTCTCTCCCACTTCCTCATGTGTCATCCCTAAGGGTGCTGAAAAGTGCCCTCTGCTCTTTGCTCTCCTACTTTTAATGCTCGCCAGGTTCTGCGAGAGAGGGGGGGTCTGGAATGCTTTCTAAAGACACTGTGTCTGTCAGCTGTTGACCCCCCCCCCGGTGCTTCTTCTTCCTCCTCCTCCTCCTCTCTCATTATTTCCCCTCATCTGCCTCTGAGCTGTGACTTCCCTTAAACCCCTGTTGTAATTCTGAACTGTCTTCTTCTTCTCTGGAAGGGTCAAGCTGGGGAGGCAGTCTTCACCATTCCTCCTCTGCCCAGTCCCTGACACAACATTTCTTCACTGAAAATGGGGTCGTTTCTAAGGAATGGGGTTTTTCTAAGGAAAAGTGGGACATTCTGGGATCAAATCAGAAACCAGCATGGCTTCTGTAAATCTGGGACTGTCCCTGGAAAATAGGGACATTTGGAGGGTCTGCAATTGTTGGCATCAATACAATTGCATAAAAATAATCTCAATATGCATTGGGATGTAAATATACACATGCACAAGTAATATAACTTCCTCCGTGGGTCTCCTCTATTGGATATTTCATCCATCCAGGCATGCATGCATGTGAATAGCAATGACATAGAGCAGGGCCTGGGCTTGGGCCTTGCCACAAACACCCCCAACTTCTGTATATGATGTTTGGACATATGAAAGGAGAAACAACTCACACATAGGTTTTCTACATGATTGAGCACCCCAAACTGAAGCAGGTGTGCACATTTCTGTTGCCTGTAACTGGAAGCTTACATGACTACTTTACAATTGGCTCAACAAAAATTATCCTTCAGTCAATTGTGTGGAAATTAGAATCTACCAGCAGGACTGAGGCTATTTAGGGCTTTAAAGGTCAGCACCAACACTTTGAATTGTGCTTGGAAATGTACTGGGTGCCAGTGTAGGTCTTTCAAGACCAGTGTTATGTGGTCTCGGCGGCCGCTCCCAGTCAGCAGTCTAGCTGCTGCATTCTGGATTAGGTGTAGTTTCCACATCACCTTCAAAGGTAGCCCCACATAGAGCGCATTGCAGTAGTCCAAGCGAGAGATAACTAGAGTATGCACCACTCTGGCGAGACAGTCTGCGGGCAGGTAGGGTCTCTGCCTGCGTACCAGAAGGAGCTGATAAACAGCTGCCCTGGACACAGAATTGACCTGTGCCTCCATGGACAGCTGTGAGTCCAAAATGACTCCCAGGCCATGGAGATTATCACGGCACGCTACTCCCTCCCAGATTTTGACACGCTGTCATCTTGGGACCATCATAATATCCGGGCCTGGATTCTTACAAGAGACGAGGCCATGGACCGGGCACAGTCCGCCACAGCTCGCCTCTCCAAGTGGCTCCCTAAAGTGAAAGTGGTAAGATCACTTGCCAACTACTTGATAGACCTGATGGAGCCCAATTTGAGAAGAGCGTTTACCATGGCCCGTTTCCATTCTATACCCACGGCCTTCTTGCAGGGGATTTACTTGAAGACTCCCATTACTCAGCGTCTATGTCCATGCACAATGAATGAAGTAGAGGACTTCATACACTTCTTTTTCTACTGCCCTATTTATGAGCTAATAAGAACTAAGCTCCTCCTCTTGATCCCGCCCACCATCACATCTAAGGAAGACTGTTTGAAATTCCTTCTTGTGGACGCAAATCCCCAAATTTCACGTGGGGTGGCAATCTTTATAGTGCAGGCTTTGAAACTTAGGGCTACACTGACTGGGTAGTGTGTCCCAGACCTGGACCTGTTTTAATTCTTTGTATTACCTTTTTAACTAAATGTGCCGAGCCTATTTTGGGGCCATTATATGTTTTATATACATCTGCATTTTAGATTCCCGGCGCTGGCAACTAAATTTTTATATTATTGTTTTAGGGTAATTTAAATGTCACAATGCCAGTAATATCGTTTGAATTCTGTTTTATCAGGTTGCTTCTCTCTAGCATTTTTGTCTTATCTTGCTATGGCTGTATGCTAATGCAATAAAGGTTTGATGACTCCCAGGCTGCGCACCTGGTCCTTCAGGGGCACAGTTACCCCATTCAGGACCAGGGAGTCCTCCACACCTGCCCACCTCCTGTCCCCCCAAAACAAATATGGAAATGTGTCTTAAAGAGGAAGACTGAAAACCATAAATTAGGACTGTGTGCAAGCTTTGGACAAATCCTGAATCATGAATTGGGCTGAAATTGCCCAGTGTGGATTCAGGCATTCCCAGGTCGCCCTGCCTAGAGGAAGGGCCACACACAGTGAGCTGCAGCTGTCAAAGAGGGTGAGAGGTGGAATTAGATCTCAGGTCTAATCAGTCCTTCAAATCCTGGTGTGGCTGGTGGTGTGCAGAGGGGATTCTTCCTTTTAAAAACCACTCCTTTTTTCAGGCACTCAACACCTTTATCCATTCAATGCTCATTCAGTGCCAGTGCTGCTCAGCCCCCTGGACAGAGAGATGAAAAGTAGGAAGGAGGTGGCTTTGTGGTTGCTACAAGAGCCAGCCAATCAGTACTCTACACAACTGGAGCCTTTTGGAAATAATACAAATTGTTTTCTTCTGAGCTTGATTCAGTTTGGAAGCATGTGAGACCAAAAAGGTCAAGTGTTGAGAGCTATAGTGGCCTACTAACTAACCATGCTTAAAGATATAGAAGGGAATTGTCTGCTGTTCCAAAATTAGAATTAAATGCAAAGATCTAGAATAAATGTAAGCACATAATGTCTTTCTAAATAAATTAATGATGCATATTTTATAGGCCGAGCCCAAACTTACTTGAAATACACCTCACTGAGTTCTACAGGACTTGCTTCCTTGTAAAAATGCTTGGAATTGTGTTGTAATCAAATTATTTGGTAGATTAATCAATTAAGAGCCTTAGTGTAGAACAGCAGTGGGAAACCTCTGCCCTGTGGGTCGAATTAGGCTTGGCAGGGGTCCTCCTAATTTGGACAAGCCATCTTCCCCAAGCCATGCCCAACTGCCCCTCCGCTGCTGACATCATATATGATGCAACTGAAAAGGAACCAATCAGAAGCATTCGACTCACAAGAAACTACCTAGAGAAACCTAGTTTTACCAATATTGTTTTTACTTACCTTAAAATCTGTGCAGATAGCACACATGCAGAGTCTCAGAAAAGTCACCTTGAAATCCTCTTCACCAGTTACTAAACTGCAATTGTCAAACAAATTGCTGGGAGAAGGACTGAGCATGCTAGATCTGCCCCTATCTATCATTATTTCACTGCTTTCTAGCTTGTGGTAGGTGAGTCTGTGAAGCAGGAGGGCTCCTTGTGTATGTGAGAACTCTGCATAAAAGGCTTTCTAAAACATGCAGGAGTCTGTATGAATACAAAGAGCTCCCCAGTTAAGACTGCTGTCTACCACAAGTTGGAAGATACCCAAGATGGTGGAAGGGGAAACAAAGTTAGTGTGCTTATTCCTGCTCTCCCCCACCTGTTTACTTTTGCCATTGAGTAGTGCCTGAACAATGCTGCCGAATGTGCAAACCCCTCTTCTGAAATGTTGTGAATCGTGTTGAAATTCTTACAGCTGCTTCCCGGATAATTCTAGATATTTTATCCAGGAATAGCTGGTGCAGTGAGGCAGTGCTGTCCTCTTGATAGTGTGATCATGAGAAGAGTGGCAAGAGAAATTGATGAACTATGCTGAGATGGTGAGATTAACCGGGAAAATTTGGTACCAGCAGGACCAGACTTTCCTAAAGGAATGGAAGAAGTTTTCGATATATTTGGAAAGCAACTGTAACCAATTGACATCGCTTGTAGGGTTAAAAGGAGTTTTGTAAGGAGTAATATATAGATTATTGTGAAAAGAATTAAGAATAGGTATTAAGATTTTAATTTGTAGCAATAACTATAGTAACAAAATGCATAATTAGAAAAGATTTTAGAAAACCATCAGTTGATGTTGAAGGAAGTCTTAGGCTGTGATAGCCAAAGATTTTGAAATGATGTTTAAAAGAATGACCGCTCCCCGCATAAAACGGGGGGTGACCTTTGCGTGGACGGGCGCAGCCCCTGGATCTGGAGTGGCTCCATCAGCATAGGCTTGACTTTGCCTTCCCTCAGGTGGGATACCTGGAGGTCTCCGCCTACCCCAGTCAATTGTCCAATCCCACCTGGGGGAAGCGTTGCCAAGGAGATCAGGCCAGGTGGGGGAGGGATTACCTGCCCACACAATAGAGGGAGGATCTTACCTGGGAATCCTCACTTGGCTCCAGAGCTTCTCCCACCCTACCCACCCTCAGTTAATGCCTTATTTTGCAGGTTAACTTTTCTTCACAGGTTTTGCAGGTTAACCTTTCTTACAGGTATGCGGGTGCTGCTACGTTAAGGTTGCTGTCAAAGGGCCAGAAAGGAATTTCCCTGCATTGGCAGGTTTTGCCTTTCCCGTAGCAAAACGTCACAACTTTGGCGGTATCAGGCCTTGGGCGGAATCCTTTTGTCCATCTTCCTCTTTGCAGAGGCGATACCAGGGTTCCCCGTTAAAGGGGTTTCTGAAGGGAGGCTTTGACCATACGCCGAAAGGTCGTCATTGCTCTCCCCTGCAGCGGTGGCGTAACGGGGGCGGCTATCTCTGCTTGAACATATGTTCTCCAGAGCCGGCCCATCCCCCCCACACACACTGGATAACCCTGAAGCTCCCTAGGTCCCCGGCTGGGGACTGGGGAGGGAGAACGCCCAATGCCTGAGCCAAGGTCTGCCCACATTTGAAATTTAATAAAGTTGTGGCCAATTTAATCCCATAGCACGTTGTCTTGAGTCGTTATTCCACATGACTGGGGGGGGGCGCTCGGGACCTGGGGACTCCGCCTGTCCACGCAATGATATGCTGGGAAATATGTGTAAAAAACCAATAAAAATTATTATATAAGATAGTGTGAACATGGCCACATATGGGATAGTGCAGATATGTGAAGGCAGCAATGTGGGCACACTGGCAGGGCCAGTCTGAAACCCCGGTTGAGCCCTGATGTTGCTGCCTCTTGGCCTGTTCCTGCAATGGCAGATGGCAAAAGGTTGGAAACGGTGTGCCTTGGCCCCACTGTGCCAGCTGCTCATGATTTTGTATCCGAAAGGCCTTAAAAATTTGCCTCAGCTTTTGCTTTAGGTGAAACTAAGTGGTGAGTTCTAACCAAACAGCAGTGACACTCAACAAGGCTGGAATGTAGAGAAGCCAGAAAGCTCAAGGGAAGAATTATCTTGCCTTCAGGGTCTTACTGGGACATTTGAAATGAGGGTTCTTGGCCAAGGGAAGGAAATATAGGTTCCTGGAGAAGGAGAGGAGGAACCAGAAAAGCACACGACAGCAGCTCTCCGGAGAACGAGCATACAAAAATGGAGACACTGCTGTTGTCTATTGCTGTCTAGAATGCATATGCAAAGGCCTGAGAGAACATTTATATAGAGCCAACAAAGATATGTCATCGTGTACCTACAGAAGGAGTAACATGATACAAGCTGTATTTATGCAGAGAGTTAGTGTAATGCAATGATCTATGGGTATGTTCTCTCACAGGGGAGTGAATCTACTAGAGTGATTTACTTTTGTAAAGGAAATGAATACTCTGATGTAATAAAATTGTCATGTACCACATTGATCTCCTTGCTACAGAGGAAGTGAGGAGGAACTTACATTTATATAAAATGAATATAATGGAATAATAAACACGGAGGGAGTAGATATTACAAAGTGATGTACACATTTACAAGGCAAATAAATGAAATGGAGTGATCCACTTTTATAAG
This sequence comes from Podarcis raffonei, assembly GCF_027172205.1. Classification (NCBI taxonomy): domain Eukaryota; kingdom Metazoa; phylum Chordata; class Lepidosauria; order Squamata; family Lacertidae; genus Podarcis; species Podarcis raffonei. The sequence continues at coordinate 56,606,708 of NC_070608.1, read as the reverse complement.
GGAAGGACATTTAGAGAAGTGATATTCACATTTATAGGAGCAGAGAGTCTAGTACGTTCTGGGTTTGTTTGTTTTTTAAAAAAAGAAATGAAAGTACAACCACAATGAAATCTGACTTTACAACTAATTTTTGTGGGTTGCAAACACTCTGTATCAAAAGCAAAGGCTGTTACCCAAATACTGAGGGGATAATGAAATATGATGCAGTATTTTTCAAAGTGATATGTCTAAAACTTCATCTTTGAAAAATCTGCAATGCTAAAAATCAGAGTGACACAGAGTGACACAGAAGAGCTTTTTGAGGGGGGAGTCTCAAGATTCTCAGGTAATTCTTCCTTGCACCTTATTTGTCACATGAAGCGGAATTTGCAACAGTGAAAACATGACGTTGCCTTACAGTACATTCCCCACCTAGCTGATAACGTATCAATTGTTCAGCATTCCATATTTTTGCTGCCATGCCTGGCTGCCACCTTTCAGCTAGTGGTGTTTCTGTATGGGGAGTCAAGCAGCTGGAAGCTAGATCTACCTTTCCACGTTCCCTGCTCAGGATTACCTTGGGCTCACGATGCCAACCTTGTGTTTGCATTTGATATGACTTGGATCAGGGAATAATTATATTGTCTGTTTCCGTGCACGGAAGAAAATAGAGTTTCTTGACCAGTTTCAGTCACACAAGGCAATTAAAGCACTGATGTGAATTGTATTTTCGCCTGTACTTGCAAAGAGCTATGGTCCCCCTTCCCCCAATCTATTTTCCTCCTAATTCCCCTTTCCATAATTACAGCTCTCTCTGATGCCACTCCAGTGGCCAGCAGGGGTTACAGTCATAACTTTGCATTCTAAACAGGCAATGTTATGCCAACTGGGGCAGCCAAATTGTTGCCTCTGATGATATCTGGCAGGGAGCTACCATGCTGAATGGTCACAAAACCGGTGCAAGCACAACTATTTTTGTTGAAGCGAAAACAGAGAATCGAGAGAGCACATTTAGCCCAGCTGTTATCAATTATTATATTGACCCCTTGCATTTCAGCTTGGTAACACCATTTATGCTAAAATAAAAATAAAAATCCAAAGACTTTCTGCCAGGCTCAAGGAATCCTCCTATGGGGGTCTTGTTCCAGTACAACAAACTTGAAGCTGTGCAATTCTAATTGAAATCCACTTTCTAAAACTGAGGCAGACCAATCCTATGTAGGTGGGCATGCTAAGTCTACTAATTTAAAAGGGTTTCATCTGTGAATAGCTGGTATTTGTATAGGGTTTTTTTCCTTACATTTTATCAGTATAGTATGCTCAAAATGTTTCACATACATTTTATCTGTAATTTATACAACACCCTAAAGTAATCTTGTATTTGAAAGGCATTAAAATCCTTTGAGACAGGCCAAGTACATGCTGAACAAGCTGGGGGGGGGGTGGAAAGACATTTTGGCATTTTGAAAGTTAGCCGTAATAATGGGGGAGGGGAGGGAGAGAATCCAAACAGCAGAATTTCTAATTTTGTGGGGAGCAAATGCTCCCTGGTAATTTTCCCACAAAAATCATGAATAATTTGAAAGTAGTGTTTGAAATATAAAAGCAAGATTACTAGCATTATAAAACACAAACAAATTAATTTATGCATTATTCTGTCATAAAATGTGTATGTTACCAAACAAGTAAGATTACTAGATGCTGCCTACCTTGCTTTTCATATAGGTTCTTTGCACTGATCTACAAATGTTGAACCAGCTATTAGTTTAAAAAGAAACAATTCTGCTCTGAATGAAATCAGTATGAAATCAGGCAAGTGTGAAAAGCTGCAAAGTAACTATTTTGTTACATGTTTTTTATGACATAATTATATTGATCTGAAAGACATTCATCCAGAACCACAACCTATTATACCCTATGAAATAAAGAAAGCCTGTATAATCTTTTCAATCACTTGATATTCATGGTCTTATTCAAAGGTCTCTGAATATGTCATGTGTGTAATACCAATGCAAAATTTGGCACCATAGTCACTACCAGCAATATGTTTCAATAAGGTAATTTTCTTGCTGCCTAGGAAGATCAGCGGGGTGCAATCCTGAACAAAAACAGAGTATGACATCTTATTCAAGCATACATCTGGAGGACAAAACTATACTTTATTAAAGGAAAATGGGATTTCAGGATTGTTTTGACAAGCAGTAAAAAACGCTCACCTCACTTTACATACAGTATAGAGTTTAAATTTAAAGCCACAGTAACTAAAGGTTGGAAGATCAATGTGAGTCTCATTTCTTCCCATTTTTTAAAATAAACAACTACAAAAGGGCCAGTTACATTTTGCAAAGGGCACACTGAACCGTTGAACTTATAAGGACTTTACACACACACACACACACACACACACACACACGAGAGAGAGAGAGAGAGAGAGAGAGAGAGAGAGAGAGAGAGAGTTTGGCACTTGGTTTTCTATTGTAATAAATGAAACAGTTTTGGAATTATTAGTGTTAAGTACTGATAAGATACCCTCATCTCCTCCACCCCCAAATTTCTGATGGAATATGATACAAGCGATATGTTGCTCAAACTCACAATGAGAGACTTGGTTTAAATTTGTGCCTTAAAGACTCTCCTCCCTGCAAGTGAGGGAAGTGGTTGTGGGCGGGAGCCGAGCACCGCCCCTAGCAGGGGGCGTTAGCCCCCTGCCTCCATCTCACCTGGCTGGCGCCCACGCCCCTCGGCAGGCATCCAACCAGGTGCCTGAGAGGGGGCGTGTTCAGCAGCCTTTTGCTGCGGCGCCAGCCTCTGCCCGGCCTCATTCTTCATCGTCTCGCCGCAAGTCACCCACCCTCCACTCCCTTTGAGTTAGGGCTTAGGTCATTGGCCTTGCTATGGACCTTAGGTTGGTCGCCCTGGTTGTCTAGGGGGCCTGGTAGGAGTTTTTCCATTTGGCATTAGGCTTTTTGGTTTTTTCACCTACCTCGTAGCAATCGTCACAACTTTTGTGGTATTGGTGGGTAGGTTAGGCATTGGAATAATGTGTTGTGGTGTGTCGAAGTGCTAGGTGTGGCCATCGCCTATGCCTTCAATTTAGGGGTATTCCGTTAAAGGAATCTGGTGGTCGTGTATTCTGTCCGATGCCTGCTTGGCGGGAGGCCATGGCACGACCCTCGGTGACATCAGGGGTGAGCCTATAGTTGGATTAGCATCAACAGGCTCCACCTACTGGTGAATAAACCCACTTGCTTGAGAGATCCAATGCCTAAGCCAATACCTTTTCACTGCTGTAATCAATAAAGTTGTGGCCTTTCATTGCCCATTAACCTTATATAACGTGTCCTTGTGTATTCTTTCCACATCGCGGGGGTCGGGTCCTCGAACCACAATGTCCTTTGCAAACATTTTCTCTCTCTGGTTATGCTGATTGAGGGAGGGTACAGAAGAAAGGGAGTGAAAATGACTGCATCATGGCCACCCCTGCCTTCAAAATGTCACCTTGCAGTTGCGTGACTCTTTACTGCTCCCACCCCCTTTGATGTTATCAAAGGTCAACAAAGCTCAGTAACTTTGTTCTCAGTGATCACATAGTCAACTCCAGCTACATGACAGCAAAGTGTTTGTAGCACATTGTAAGCAATGGTACTTGGTAGACATTAGGACTGGTGGGACAGGAAGCATGGAGGCCAGGAGCCAATGACAGAGCCAACTAATTTTAGCCTTTAAGGCTGGCTGATTGGAAGGTTCACAAAGAGGAGACTCATCTAGCAGTTAGCAGCTGGATGCTCAAGCACCCTTACCTAACAGCTGTTGTCATTTGGGGACATGCATCTTTTTTTTTTGGAATAGTGCTTTGAATAGGAAAGCGTTGGTTCTTGATAACCCATTACAAAATGCTGAGGGAAGAATGGGTCATATAGCTCACTGCCTTGCATGCGAAAGGTCCCAAGTTCAATCTTTGGCATCTATTGCCTGAAACCCTGGAGAGCCAATACTGAGCTAGATGGACCAATAGTCTTCCATTTTTATCCTGCCTTTCTTCTGCCAAGGATCTCAAAGTGTCATGCATGTGGCTGCCTGGCAGCCACCCATTCAGGTGCTGACCAGAGCTGCTTCAGCGAGGTGGTGGCTTCAGAAAACACCATTTTATATTGGAGATTGGATATTTGAATGTCATTCACATTCTGCAGCTCATATCTTCCCACCCCCAAATTTCCTGTGTGTGTAGACTAAACTCAACTTTTGAATACTAGAATTGGTACGATTCACTGAGAACAGGAAGAATGACCTATTATTGTCAGGGTTTAGAAATACCAGGAAGCAAAGTTGATTACATTTGTATATAGACAATTGCCCTTGCCTGTTCTAGTGATCATTTGATATCACTCTATTACATTAAACTTACTGAGAAATACTTCTTGCTTTCCCCAATTTATGTCCAAAGGACATATTTGCGTATTTTATTTGATCTTTGCAACAATAGCGCTTCAATTCTCATCTATTTTTTATGTCATGATGACCTACCATTGTAAACAACAAATTTGACTTGACGTGCGCAACATTAAATGAAGTCTTCCTTAAAAGCAAGGATGCTATTCAAACTTTATATTACATGTTTTCTACCCCAGATTTTGTTCTCAATTTTGCAAATGAAAGGAGATTGATGTTTTGCTCTTTGAGTTTTCAAAATGATTTGTTGGGAGGCTGCAGCTGCAGTCGGAGAATACCACACACAGCTTGAAAACAGTCAGAGCTACTAAATGCTTTGTGAAGGGAGGTGGGGCTAAGCATATTAAAAATGGCAGTACTTCAAACATAGGATGGGAAGACCCTCGCCTAATCTGTCCAAATAATAACACCATTAAGAAACTATTAGGGTAATTTTAACCAAGCTAAAAACCCTTGAAGCATTTCAGCTACTTTACCTCAATCACCTCCTCTCAGCAGATGAGAAATTGATGGTTGCCTTTGACTAATCCTCTCAAAATCCACACTATGCTTCACCATGTCGGTTTGTGCATACTCAAAATTGCTCATCTTCACAAAGAGGAAATGTCATTGGCAGACGCAAGGCTTGACAGCAGAGCTTGGAAGGGACGCATGCAAGAAGACATGACAGTGATGGATACCTCGACATTGCTGTGCTTGTTGATGTGAGTGATGGCGGAACAAGAACAATTGGCAAACTGATTTACCTTTGTTTCTGCTATCTTTCTCCAAAAGTCACTTAAAAACAACAACCACCCTACAACGTATTTTAGGCTTTAAATAGCCTCTATTCCCCATACAAAAATGTTTAAAGGTTATATATAAAAACCAATGGCTGCTTAGCAAAAAAAAAAAAGAGGAATTAAGAAATTGTTACTCCTCAGAGCTGCACAAACACTTTGTAATCTTTCCTCAAGTAGCTATCCTTGAAAGTAAGGCCCAGCTCAGTTCTCCCTTGATAACTATAATGAACACTCCTTTAAAACCTACTGTGACTTGCAGAAAAGAAATAGCATCAGTCAAACACTGTAAATGATGTCTCATAGAGCAATATTATGCCACTCTAAACATTCAAGAGGCCCTTGACTAAATAATGAAGGTGGAGGCAATTATTAGCCAGATAGCTTTAAGTATGATATAGACCCATAGTGAAAAATATGAGCAGAATCTTTTTCATGAAATTGTGTGTGTGTGAAAGAGAGAGACAGGCAGATGGGTGAATTCCCAATAGTGGCAGGATAGGATTTCAGATATGTGTGCGTGGGAAGGTAGCCACAATTTGGCTCAGGAACACAATATCTCAGGACCGCCTCTCTCCATATGAACTGACCCAGACCCTGCAATCATAATCTGAGACCCTTTCTTGTGTGCCTCCTCCATGAGACATCTGGAGGCTGAGAACGGCCTTTTTCTGTGGTGGCTCCCTACTTGTGGAATACTGTCCCCAGGGAGGCTCACTTGGCACCTTTGTTACATATTGGGTCCTCTCTTAAAGAGGGCATGTATTGCTGTGAGACCTGGAAAACCGACACCCTGTGTTGTGGGTGGGTATGATTAGTCAGCCACAACACCCGATTGGTAGGTCCCTCGTAGCTGGGTGCAATCTAGCCAATGGGACGCAGTCCTAACGGTTCGAGGGACCTATTTATGCCCATGCACATGACCCAGAGCTTCCTCTTTTGGTGCATGCATTCGGAACACCCGCCCACCTCTCCCTACTTTTAGGGCTTTGCACTTGACCTTGCTATGCTGTCGTCTGTCATCTGTTGTTGGGACAGGGTCACGGCAGGAATTTTTCCCACTTGACTGATTGGCTGGTGCCATTTGGGTTTCACCTGCCGCGTAGCAAATCATCACAACTTGTAAGGTTGCAGATTGGCTCTGGTTCAGGTGCTGGGGATGGGGATGGGAGAATGCTGTCGCCATCCTTATGTGAATGGTATTCCATTAAAGGAATCCAGGGACTCGATAGTTTGATCAACCCTGTAAGGGGGTTGTACCTGTGCCTGAGTCCAGGGGGACATTTGGGTGGCAGAGTTATCCCATTCCCGGCTTTCCGCTTATTCAGGTTTTCACCCTAGGCTGACCTATGCTGGTGCCCTGGGTCAGTGCTACCTGCATGGCAGGTAGCTAGTTGAACCAGAGCCTATGCAACCATTCACTTTCTGTAATCAATAAAGTTGTGGCCTAAATTCTGCCAAAAACCAAACCAAAATTTGAGTCAAGTGTGAATTTATTTAGGGAGAGGTTTCTGGGTCTGAGCAAATCTTTAGGCACCAGGCAAAACCTTCCCTCTTCTCCCAGGCCTTTGGCTAATTAAACAATTAGGGGTGAGAGGGTATCATTTTCATTTGTTACTATGTTTTGTATTTTTGTCTTTTTTTAATATTGTAAACCTCCCTGTGATCCTCCATCCCTAAATCCCATACCATCTTTTTGAATTCATTGGGACTTACTTCTGGGTAGATATGTTCTGAATTGCACTTGAAATAGTTTGTTCATCCCGTTTTCCAATGTGTATCTGCAAGACTATTTCAAAATTCTCAAGATGGCTCCCTTGATCAGCAGTGCTAAGATTAGGCAGAATGCACTAAACGGTGTGTCAACAAAGGGGGAAGTGACCTGCTCATAAACTTCAGTGGGATTTTTGGCCTGCCTAACTTTCTAAAGCACTTTGCAAATTAAAAGCCCCATATAAATAATAAGCAGCAGGTAATCAAAACGAAGGCACAATTTTATATTTAAACTCTATATTCTTTAGAATTACTACTATGGCTAATCCTGATAGGTGGCGACAAGTACTAACCTGAAATAAGAATATCTGTGTTGCTTATCCACATATGGAAAATAGCTTGCAAATAAAAGCAAACCTGTGTGGTCCAAGCTGACTATACACTACTTTATGTAGAAACCTCATAGCTCTTGACATATTGACTACAGCCCCACAAAGGCTGCATTATAGGCTTCCAGAAACTCGGAGATCTGAGAGCCTTTATTTTTACAATGGTACAGAAGATCATATTCCACCGGAAATTATATTGATAGTTCTAAATAACTGAAAGGGCTAGAGGTCCTTTTATTTACACATTTCTGCTTCTTGTTCACTTATATTTTATTTCAAATGAGGGTCCAAGCTGCGCTTGTTTCCAGATGTAGGTAATGGCTCTTGTGATTTGGGGAAATGTTTTCCTGGGTGTGTTTCTAAAATGTAAGATTCTGTCCCCTTTGAGATCTGCAGTTTTGTTCTGTTTACTGTGTGTGCATTGTATCTTTATTCTATAAAATGTGTGTTCTTGCATATATTTTCTTGGTGATTATAAGTACCAAAATAATGAATTAAATAATTATAGGTACCAAAATAATGAATTAAATAACCACAGCAGGAAGCATGTTACAGTTCAAGCTTCTGATACTAAAAACATTTTGGTCAGGATATATATCTATATCTATACCTATATAGATAGCTATCTCCTGCTTGGAGTACTGCAATGTACTCTATGTCAGACTACCTTTGAAGGTGACTCAGAAACTACAACTAATCCAGAATGCAGCAGCTAGACAGGTGACTGGGAGAGGCTGCCAGGACCATATGACACTGGTCTTAAAGGATCTACATTGGCTCTCAGTACATTTCTGAGCACACATTTCTGTGTTGGTGCTGACCTTTAAAGCTCTAAATCAGCCTTTCTCAACCTGTGGGGCCCCAGATGTTGTTGAACTAAAACTCCCATCACCCCTAGCTAGCAAGGCCAGAGCTCAGGGATGATGGGAGTTGTAGTCCAACAACATCTGGGGACCCACAGGTTGAGAACCGCTGCTGAATGAAAACAGCCTCGGTCCTGTTATACGTAAGGAGCATCTCCACCAACATCGTTCAGCCTGGACACTGAGGTCCAGCTCTGAGGGCCTTCTGGTGCTTCCCCCACTGTCAGAAGTGAAGTTACATGGAACCAGGCAGAGGGCCTTCTTGGTAGTGGCACCTGTCCTGTGGAATGCCCTACCAGCAGATGTCAAGGAGATAAAGAACTATATGACTTTTAGAAGGCATCTGAAGGCAGCCCTGTACAGGGAAGTTTTTAATGGTTGATTTTTTATCATGTTTTTAATATTTTGTTGGGAGATGCCCAGAGTGGAATGACTACACAAAATTAATATCTTATGGGGGGAAAAAAATCTCTGTTGTCATCAGAGCTGACCAGCAAAGCAAAGGTAAAGAAATCAGCAGGACTTTCTTCCATATAAACTTGGTTAGGATTGTGCTGAACATAGACAGAACTAAACAAAGAAAGAACTGAATGAAATTTAATTAAAATGAACATGCAATGTGGATCAGAGCTTCACTCTGATGCATAGCCCATTGTTTAGAAAACTCTGGTGATATGAGAACCACTAAAACCTTTATTTAGCAGACTGAATAAACAAATCAAACATCTTTATAATTTGCTCTTGCCTTTCACTTGAGGGTTCCCCCCCCCCAACAACCCTTCCACATTTTATTGGCAATTTATTACAGTCAGCGGAAGACACCAAAGCCTTAGCAACAAGATCTTGTGATGTGCAAACAAAATGCATTTAATTTGACTCAGTGTATTACAAGCATTATAATCCCTCTTCTGATTTCAACATGATCGACTAATCTCATCTGCTCAGAGGGATAAGCCTTGTCTCGGCCATGATGACAGGCTTAGAGAATGATAAAAATTAGGACATTCTCATAGATTATATACTGTAACAACAGATAAGGCTTATGAATAAAGAATTGACTACAGGTGGTTATTTGTAGAAACATACTAGATTAAAGGGTTAATGGTAGCAAGGTACAATGTCATTTGTAGTTAAATCATGGATACACACAAGTATGGAGAAATCTTTCTCGCCTGTGTAAACACTAAAGGAGATGAAACTACTACTATCATTTTTACAGATGTTTGTAGCTGGTTTTACCAGGGCATGGAATGGGAATGAGGAAGAATGTTTGCAGTGAAAGGACAGCCTTTGTTGGCATTTGGGGAAGTTCCATTTGATGAACCATTTATATGATTTAGATCAAGAGGCATAAAAATGAAATGAGCTTGCGGGGTGGGGCGGGGGGAGAGAAATGCTTTCTCATTTTTCTAACTGTATGGCTATGTTAATGCTCTGCTTCAAACTGAATGCCTCCCCCTTCCTTCTCTGTGTTTGCTGGTAGATGAGTTTAGTGCACTTGATTGTCCTCTTGGATCCATAAAAATGTTTTATAGCAGTGAGGAGGGAAGTGCCTGAGTGAAAAAAATGAGAACTTTCTAACCAATGACAAAGGCTCCTTTATACACACATCCTTCCAGTTCAAATCTTCAGTGGTTAAATATTGGAGCATGTCTTTGAAAAACAGTAAAAAATATAGGGATTATGAACATAACTGCGTGTAGGATATCTGCTTCAATCTGCTTTGAAAGGGTACAAGGAACATTAATTATTTCAGCTTAATATAAAATGAGGCATGCCAATAAAGGAACAATTCAGTCACTACAGGTATTTGGCTACATCCCCCAGAATTACCACACCAGGATTATATAACATATACCTGCTAGAGAAGCATCAATACACCATTTGTGACTTTATTAACAGAGGAATATAATGTTTGAAACAGTAATTTATACCTAAGTAGTCAAATAGTAATCCTAATCTAGTAAATGACTAGATCATATCTCAAATACCAGAATTGGCTGCACACTAATATTTAGTACTGAGTAGGTGTTTACTCTTCAACTTTGCAGTTGTATTGATCAACATTATTATCATTTTGCATCTATCTTTCATTAGACTTTCTCCCATGCAAGTGTTGTATACAGAACTAGAGCCCCAAAGTGCTATGAAATAGGGTTCTACAACAACCACAAGAATTGGTTCAGGTCCTAATTTGGTACTTTGGGAAGTAGTCGATTTGCTATGGACTCATCTGACCAGTGGCCCAAATGCTCCACTTTGCACTCTATCCCTGGTGGGGGTGAGCGAACATGTGATTTGCTGCCATGAACTTGTTGCATGTTGCTGAGCTAGGACTAATAGTATGCGCTTGTGTTTGTATTCATTAGATTTTTCATCCAATTAATGATTTCAAGGAGGGTGTTTTTGCTAGCCAAAATTGTGGCTTTCTCTACCTGAGGAAAGAAGCTCACATTTGCCCTGAATTTTGGTTTAGGTGAAATTCTGGTTGTAATTCTAATTAATCTAATCATGATTTTTATATAACAAAGAATGTGGTATCCTAGCACAGTAGACCTCTCTATTGGGTCTGCCACCTTTATAGTCTCTTATTATGTCAGGAAATTATGCAATGATGAAAATTTATCAGGGTCATGAATCCCACATGGTCACTTAAATTGTTTGCTTGGTAATCTAGGATAACATGGATGAATGAACTGTGTCATTAATGAATATCACTGTCAAGCTGTAACCTAGCAATCCATTTTGAACACCATGTTCAAGTGCCAGGTATTTGCTTGCCTTTATTAAATCTGTTTCCAGATAAAAATAGTTATAGCTTTAAAAACAGAAACATTTTCTAATAACATAACTGTGGCAGGATACCCCCGCCACACACATTGTATGAAAAGTAAATAGATGACTATACAGTGGTACCTCGGGTTACATACGCTTCAGGTTACAGACTCCGCTAACCCAGAAATAGTACCTCGGGTTAAGAACTTTGCTTCAGGATGAGAACAGAAATTGTGCTCTGGTGGCGCGGCAGCAGCGGGAGGCCCCATTAGCTAAAGTGGTGCTTCAGGTTAAGAACAGTTTCAGGTTAAGAACAGACCTCTGGAACGAATTAAGTACTTAACCTGAGGTACCACTGTACTATACATCCTCAATACAATTATGCAACACTTGCTTTCTCTCTCTGATACAAGCTCCTGTGACTTCAACAGCTTAAAGGCAGGCAGAAACCCAGCTGTTGCAAGGTACCCTAAATAAAGATACTGGAAGAAGTCAAATAACTTCTACAAGTGTTTGTATAAACTTAGCAAGGAATTGTAACTGTGATGCCATTTAGCTAGGTCTGAGTTTGTAAAAGGAATTCCTCCTATATCAATTATAATTATTAATTAAAACAAATTGTGAAGACAACTATCAAATCTCAGGCCTCCATTGGTTTTTTCAATATCATCCAATTCTCAAGTTCTATTGATAATTTTTTTGTTTGTGACTCTTAATTCTGTTTAAAAGGTATATTGAGGACCGTTCCACTTTTCCATTTCCTCTTGTTACATCTGTATTGCAGACTTCAGCAACAATACCTTGAGTATATAATCCTATATCCTCATGAACACATGAGGAAAGTGCATTATGCATCCATCCACTTGAAATATATTTATAAATTAAACTATCCAATATCAGGCTCTAAGTGATGATGCTGCAATAAAAAGGAACATTAAAAAACATTTTGGAAAAAAGCCAAAATGCCATTTATTTGGCATAGTCTTGTTGCGTTTGGCGAGATTACTTAGAAGTGATTTGAGATGTTTTCTTCATAACTGGCATCTCATGTTCACTCCAGAAATGTGGTTTGTAGGGAGCATAAATACCATTAATTACCCTGCAATTAATTCAGTTCCCATTTCCCTAAATGTGGGATACACAGTGTAAAACAGGCTTCACCAACCCGGTGCCCTCCATATGTTTTGGACTACAGTTCCCATTATGGAGCCATTGGGGAACTGTAGTCCAAAATATCTGGTGGGCACCACGCTGGCGAAGCCAGTTCTAAGAGTATTCATTCAGTGACTTAGAAATACACTGCTGCAGCTCCCATGCTATCTCTGTAAGATGAGAAGCGGGGGCTTAATTGCCACTCAAAAATTATACATGAGGTCCACATGAGATGGTCTTCATTGGTCACAGAACACTCCCACTAAAGGAAGGAAGGATCTTATCTTTGTCAGTTCCTCTTCCTACTACAACACCTTGTGTTCCTCAAAAAATGTTCCAGAAGGTTGGGAGACCCTCTGGAAGCTGATAGGAGATGGTGGTGGGGCCTTCGTCTTGCCTCTGCTGAATATCCGTCAGGCCCTTCTGTCAGCAGGAGTCCTTCCATGAAAATAGAACAATTATGGATCCAGCCTATATGCCCATTATTTTCTACTTCACTTCTGCTTGTAGCACACCTTAGGGATATAGGCAGTGTGGGTTAATCTCTTTTGGAGGTGGATAATATGTGGTGTGATGGTTCTGGGTCAGTGCATGGATATTATTGGTCTGGAGGGCTGTCAGGGATAGTCTTGTAAGGGATACCCTTCAACTGATTTCCATCTTCTTATTATCTACTGATTCAACAGTGCTGGCCCATGTAATTATTATTTTTTAAAAACCCACCAAGTTCATTTCATGTAAAGGTCCAGAAGGCACAAACTGAAAAAGTAGTGAACTGGGGGGGGCGGGGCGGGTTATTGAAATTGATTGCAATTTAAGACGCATCTGTGACTTTCAGAGTTGTATTCAAAAGTTTCCATCAGCTCTTTCAATTCTTTAGAAACAGAATAATAGGGCTCAGCTTTTTGTCTGGAAGTTCTTTTTTAGCTGTAGTGAAACCTGAGATGTTATAGGCCGACTATGTCTCTGTGTATTTTAAGACTTTTGAACAGGACCTTTCTTTCTCCCCTCAAAGTTCCTATTGTCACAAAATTTCAAACTTTAAGCAAAGGGGAAAGGCGGATGGTTTGTAATATATCTGAAAATTTTATTTCACCCCCTAAAGACTTTTTTGTTGAGAGGATAAATGAAATAAGAATGTCTATAGGGAACCATCATGTGTTTGCGGCAGGCAAGAAATTCCAAAAATGTTTTAAGTCTGTTTTGCTCCATACTCCTGCAGAAAAGGTTGTATTTCCTTTTTCAGTGCCTATAATCTTTTTAGAACCTTCTCTTTATTGAGCCCATAAACATCACAGCAGAGCAGCAAATCATGATCGTCTGCAGAAACTCCATCAAGGAAGCTACAGAGTAAATGATGCTGAAAAGTTGATGTTCATGACATTAGACACTTGACTAACTTCATGATAGTTTTCCTGATATCCTAAATATTTGATCTAAGTGTCACCCTCCCTCCACAAATACATTGGATGGTTGGCTTTCAAATGCTTTGTGGCATGTTGCTAAAGTATCAGTTCAAGTGTTCAGCTGCTAGGAATGTGCATTGTCCACAATATTCGGTTCGGACTCTGATTTGGCACTTTGGATAATAGCCCAATTCAGCTTGGACTGCTTTGGAGGCCTCTAGTCCCAATCAGAATATCTGTTTGTAAAATCCAAAGTTTGTTGTCTCTCCATTGATTATCTTGATGGAATCAACAAATGATTATAACATTTTTTGACAGAACTGAATCAAATTTGAGGACAGAGTAGCCTATTCTGACTACATAAAGGCTGATAAATGTGGGTTTTATCTCCCCCACCACCACTGATTAAGTTGCAAGAACAGAGAAGAACGTGGTTGATATATTATTTCAAAGGTTGTACACCAAAGTGCTATGACTGGAGAAGTCAAGTAATATATTCCCCTCTGATTAGAAGATAAACCTGTCAGTCACTAAAACTAGACCTAAAACCATCCCTCACCTCTCTCCCTTTCTTCTTTTCCTTATATGGCAAACATGGTAAGAAATGCTGCAATTTCTGCAGACACTCTGCCTGCAACCCCATTTGGCTCCCAGTTCCTGAGCAGCTCACAAAGCTTCAGTAGGGCACAGATTCATTTTCCAGCAATTTGGAGGGAATCTGCTTCACCTCAGGCATCTTCTGAGGGAGTCTGCTTCACCTCAGGCATCTTCTGAACTTCTCTAAAGCGCTACATTTTAGCTTTCTCTCTGGATCAGTAATTGTACCATTTTGCTTGGGCATCTTTCAGTGAAAGAAGCTCTCCAACATTTTGGAAGATAGCATTACCTCAGTGAATGAAATAATACCAAATTGGCTGTATTGAAACAAAAAGGAACATCCATTGCAACTCTAAAATTTGCCCTGCGATTCTCAGAATCAAGACATGAGACACAATAAATGGGCCACAACTTCTTTAATGCACAAGTCTGATCCACCACATTCTAAAACCAAGCTCACCAAACTCAGTGCAGGAACATTGAAAGAGCCAACTGGATCAGGCCAATGGTCCATCTAGTGGTCCAGCGTCCTGTTCTCACAATGACCAGCCAGATGCCTGTGGGAAACCTAAAGCAGGATTTGAGCACAAGAGCACTTTCCCTTCCTGTGGCTTCCAGCATCAGGTATTCAGAAGCATGTCTGCCTCCAACTGTAGAGGCAGAAGATAGCCATCATGGCTAGGAGTCATTGACAACTTTTGTTCCATGAATTGAAGGAGATTTCCAGTTATTGAAAGGGTTCTTTTATAAGTGGTAATCTTTTTCCATGAACAGAATCTCCTTCCATTCATAGAGCGAAGACTTTGGTCCATCCCATTGTCTCATGCTGCTTGCCAGAGGTTTGAGTGTCAGATCAGTAGCATAACATTATCTTCTTTACTCTTCACTACCCAAACACCTGAAAGGTGTGTGAAGGAGGCCTGTCAGCATCATCACCCCCTGAGTCAGTGAGTCTTGGAGTCAGTAAGGGCTGAATGTCATGGGAACAATGTCCATAGCATTTACAATCTTATGTTAATGGCACACTGTCATTCTGAGAGGGCAGTGTGTGTGTGTATGGGAAAATGATAGCTGCTGAAAGGTTGCCACCAAAAGGGTCACCTTTATGAAAGGGAGGAAAAACCTGGAACCATCCAGATGTGGGATCTGGACTACAACTCCTATCATCCCTGACGATTGGCCATTCTGACTAGGACTGATGGAAGTTGGAGTCCAGTAATGCCTGGAGCCTCAAAGTTTCCCCATCCCTGCTTTAAGAAAAAAGAAACGGCCACTGCTACTATGAATCAATTTACTGAACCAGTCAGTACCTCGGGTTAAATACTTAATTCGTTCTGGAGGTCCGTTCTTAACCTGAAACTGTTCTTAACCTGAAGCACCACTTTAGCTATTGGGGCCTCCCGCTGCGGCCATGCCGCTGCTGTGCGATTTCTGTTCTCATTCTGAAGCAAAGTTCTTAACCTGAGGTACTATTTCTCGGTTAGCGGAGTCTGTAACCTGAAGCGTATGTAACCTGAAGCATATGTAACCTGAGGTACCACTGTAATAACCAATAGTCCAACAGACCTCACTACCACCAATATTCAGTAAATCCCACCCCAATGACAAATAATTTTGTCTCCCTCCCTCAATTCTACAAAATGTCTCCCCAATTCATTGCCTCAAGTGAGCCTGTAGTGGGCCATTTTCTTTTTATCCCTAGTTTCTTGTCCCCAAACCTTGATGATAATGATGATGATTTTTTGAAATCTCTTGTTCCTATCTGCATCCAATGTAAAGATCTGAAAAGGATTTCTGAAAAGGCAGGGTTCCCAATCAAGAAGAGCTTTCAAAGTATGTTCAACTTAGAAACTCTTTGAACATGCAAAAGTCTGAAGCAGAGTTCCTACACCCTTTTCCAGCTTAGTTGTACCTCCACTTTAAGCTCTTGTGTGTCTAGAGAAACACCGAAATAGGGTTGGTAAGTTCAGCTCAATGAAGCTAACCATACCTCCTGTGACTTACTTTGAGGCTACCTACATTACCATGGACAACAGAGCTGCCTTCACAGCAATACTATTACTGTTACTACTACTATATTGCTTACATAATCCTCCCAAGCAGGTTGCAACAGTGGCACAAGAAATGATGCAGTGGTTCCTGGAGTGCAACAGAGAACAAGAGATCTATGACTGACATGGTAAGGACTGGAATAATCTTTGCCTTTACTATGCTTCTCAGGGAATGTATAAAGATTTTGGATTGCATGTGATAAACACATTCCAAGTGAATCTAAATTTGGGACTTTGAGCATGAACTGCAACCCAGATGTTCACCGACTTCAACCCCCAGACTCGTTTGTTTGTGACACTGGTCAAATAGTATGCCCTCCTGCAAGACCGAAAATGTTCTCTTACGCTATGGTTCCATTCACAAATCAGCAGCACATTTCTCCATACCCCGATGTGTCATTAAGAGTTCCTAGTTAAAATTAAATTGCATTGAAAGTCCGCAAGAGACTAAAATAGTACGAGCCCGGTTCCACTGCCGATATTACATGAAAAGCAAAATATCATCAGAGTGGAACGAGGAAGGTTTATCTGTTGGTGCCAAGTGTATAGCTATAAGCACATGTGCTTGGCACCTGGGGCCATCAACCCGACTGCCAGCATAATTACCAAACACAGAGTAACTGAAAAATATTCAGCTCTTTGAATGGATGGGGTGGAGGGAATCCACAGTCACAGGGAGTCCACCAAAAAGTATTAGTTTTTATCCACAAGGTAGATCACAGCTCAATTTTATTCTACTGTTGAGAATACTGATAAAATATTGCTTCTAATCATATGCATTTATTTCGGAAGATTTATATAATACTTGATTGTAATAAAACCTCAAAGTGATTTACAAAAAGAATAAAACAATATTTGTTTTCAGTAGAAAACAACAACAGTTAAAACGACTATTTAAAACATTCAGAAATAATCACAATCTATCATAAGCTAGGGGGACACGGGTGGCGCTGTGGTCTAAACCACAGAGCCTAGGGCTTGCTGATCGGAAGGTTGGTGGTTTGAATCCCCGCGACGGAGTGAGCTCCCATTGCTCAGTCCCAGCTCCTGCCCACCTAGCAGTTCGAAAGCACATCAAAGTGCAAGTAGATAAATAGGTACCACTCCGGCGGGAAGGTAAATGGCATTTCCGTGCGCTGCTCTGGTTCACCAGCTGTCTGCGGACAAACGCCGGCTCCCTTGGCCTATAGAGCGAGATGAGCGCTACAACCCCAGAGTCGTCCCGACTGGACCTAACAGTCAGGGGTACCTTTACCTTTATCATAAGCTAAAAAACAGATTAAAACACATGTCAATATGCTAAATACCTCAATAGACTTGCCAAAATGAATATAGTGAAGGGATCTGTCATAAGAAGAGCTTGCAGGGTCAGAGCAATGGCCCATCTAGTCCAGCACTCTGTTCTCACAGTGGCTGGTAAGATGTCTGAGGGAAACCCACAAACAGGATTTGAACATAAGACCACATGACCCTCCTGCGGTTTTACTGCAATTAACATTCAGAAGCATTTCTGCCTGCAGCAAAATATTCAAATAAATTCTTGTGGGCATAGTGTTGGGCTTTTTGTTTGGCTTTACTTGTTTTTTAGGTGGCTGAGAGGTGTTTTTGAATCTCCTTTCTTTCATTCTACCAATCATTTCTTCAGTGCACTACATTCTGCAGCCTTCCTGGCTGCACATATTTCCCAATACATACTCACTGTAGATTTCATGTAAGCATGGGAATGTGTAGAGGCTGTTATTATTTGCCAATGTGTTTTCTTTTCTTTATTTACTTTTGAAGAAACCAGGGCAGAAAACCACCTTCCATGAGGTAAGAGGAAGAACTTCCCTTAAAAACAAAGTCAGCAGCTGCACTACTATCAGGTTTTCAGTAGCCATGTTCTCTTTGGCTTCCCCTGCTTCAATGAAAACCGAGGAGGAGATATCATGAGGTAACTTCTCCCATGCAGCTTTTTTCAGATCAGGAAGCATGGGCAGGTGGGCAGGCCACAGAATACTGGAGAATGTTTAATGGGCAGAAAAGCACACATCCTACCTTCAGCCATCTCGAAACAGTAAAGTATACCGTTCCCCACCTGAACAAAATCTACAGTGCCCTGAAAATGAGGCAAAAAGAGAGAAAAACAAACAAACACTGGAGCCTTTAAAAAAACAAACGAACGGAAGACAAGTTTCAAGAAATTAGAGGGCAGGTTTTGCCATAGCACTAATTCATCCAGGGGTCGGAGAACCATCCCTCTATTAGATGAATGCATGGAAAGCAAAATCATCTGTTTGCAGGGAAATAAATGCGGCATGCTAGCAGTCTGGCACCAGACATGCAATTATTAAAATTAAAAATACAACTGAACACCAGCACTGGTTCCACAAACCCAATCAGTTCATTAGGAGGGTCGGATTTGCCACTGTTTCACAGTGATGCAAACATGATATCTGAGCATAGCTGTCAACTGTCCCTTATTTGGCGGGAAACCCCCTTATCCCAGCGCTGTGTCCCGCTGCTGTCCCTTATTGATGATGTCCCTTAAATTTTCCGGGTTTCATGCTTAGCCGGCTTGGGATGGAAGCAGCAGCTCGGGATCCTCCGCCACGAGAGAGAGAGAGAGCACACGAGCTGCCACGTCTCCGTCTCTCCCTTTCCCCCCTCAGGGGTGCATTGTGAGGAGACGGGTGGTGGCAGGCAGGCAGGCAGGCCCTCTCTTGCAAGACTTCCGCCATGCTGCTAGGGGAAGCTGGAGGCAGTGGCGGTGGCAGCTGAGGAGGCGGTCTGAAGGAGGAGGAAGAGGAGGGGATGGGGAGGGACGCAGAAGGATGGCGCTTCAGCGGCTGCTGCGGCGCCGCAATCACCTCATGCCGGGCTCGCGGGCAGCGTGGGCAAGTCTCTCTCCCTCCCCCCTCTCTCGGGCGGGGAACGGCTGATGGAATTCCTCGCGCCAGGACAACGGCAGCCCTGACGTGCTGCTTAGCATACCCTCCAACCAGTGCAGCATCTTAATGTAGTGATTTCCCCCTCTGCATCCCTTTCATAACTCTATTTTTATAAATCATTTGTCCATCCATAGTTCGAATTTTTACTACAAGTTTTCTGTCAATCCTACCAATGTATGTAACTCTTTACAACAGCTTTTCAACTAAATTATAAACTTTCCCCATTCTTTATTAAAGAGGTCCTCTTGCTGGTTTCTAATTCTGCCTGTAAGCTTTGCCATCTCGACGTCGTTCAGCAGTTTTGTCTGCCACTCTTCTTTGGTTGGAGTTGTAGACCCTTAGGATCATCTAGTCCAACCCCCTGCAAATCAAGTCAGTCGCAGCAAAAGCAGCATGGCTCCATCAGTGCCAGATTTCTGCATAAACTAAGCAAAATCCCTTATTTTGGCTGCTGATCCCTTATTTTCAAGGCTGCTGGTCCCTTATTTTCAAATCTGTAAGTTGACAGCTATGTATCTGAGAGCAGCCTTGGGCATTTCTTGCTGCTTCATTTGGGAGACAGGAGATGCCTCACTTCCAGTTTATCACTCCGCTCTTTCAAAGGAGCAGAGTCCTGCCACTTGGTGAACTACATTTGGGGGGTCATGAAATCTCTGAGCTGGTGACTGTGCTGCTTGGTGTCCAAAGGTGTGCAGGGAGGAGGGGAGGAAGGGGGGAGGCAAAAAATGTGCCTTACAGCTGTTCTGCAGTCAACATCTGCTCTTTCTCCATATCAATTCCATAATCTTTTGTGTTTTAAATATTTGAACTTTTCCTAAATTAAGACAAACAAGCAGCTTTCTGCTTCAATTATCCTAAAAACACAGTTCCCATAAAAATCATATTCCATTTTGCAAGTATACCTAGGGACAGGGTGAGCTGGAGAGAGAGAGAGAGAGAGCGCACCACTGACCGTAGGCATTCCTGCAATCACATTTGCTTGGCTTAAGCATGACAGTGAAGTACATTAGTGCTAATTATAAACATGAAATCCTGTTTTGTCCTCCTTTGAGATGAATGTACAGTAAGTACAAGAGTACATAAATGGTAGATAAATCAATCTGTGGGTTGTACAATGGTTATCTGATTAGGGTTTTCTTTCAATGAAGTTCTTTCTTTTGGGCCTTCACTTGCTCTTTTGAAAAAGTGTGTCTCTATATAGTATTTTATTTTACTTTTACCAATAGTAATATTAGTATTATTATTTAAAAAATGTCAAAGACCTCTGATCTAATCTTTCCAGGCAGAGTTGGAAAGCATCCATGTTTGAAACCCACAAGATCATTATATGGTCAATGAACTCATTTGTAGGGCAGATTGCAATGCCCCGTACGTTCACTGGAACCCTTTTAGATGGGCACAGCAGAGTGTTGATCTTCTCCTTTGTGGTGAAGGATTGCCACCCACTGACTACTGTGCAAGAGTGGCATAATGTGGGGTGGCTACACTGTTTGCTGAAAATGTCAAAGTCCTAATTCTCCTTTTACTCCTCGAATTTGACAAGACACAAAGGGTTTTTTAACTGTTCTGCTAAAATAGCAAAACATTTTACAGTAGTGTATGCATAACTGTACATGTAACATCAGACACATATGTACTCCAGTTTTCTTTAAGTAACAGGTATGTAAATAGATATATGCTACAAAGTGTATAATTGAATAAAATACTTCTACATTAATACTTATAAATGTAGAAATATAGTGCTTTATGGGACTTGACTCTCTTCTACATACAATTTTTATCTATCATCTATATCTATCTATCATCTATCTATCTATCATCAATCTATCATCTATCTATCATCTATCTACCCTTCTTCCTGAAGGAACCCAGGGCAGCAAACAGCAAAAATTATGCATACAATTAGCCAATGGGGCAATGTGGGGCACATAGCTTGTGTGTATAACTCTTTCCCCCCCCTTTATATTGTCATTCCAAGCCCCAAGGTTGCCATTTCTACCTTTAAATCATTCTATAAGTATAGATAACAATTGCAACAGGGGTAGTCATTGCTGGCTCTCCCAAACAAGTCTGTTAGGCCTGATTTTCATAGGTCATTATTACTAAGCCCCTGAGCCCAAAATAATCATAGCCACTGCTATATTGTCTTCAGCATGCAGATCTCAGGAGTAGTATTGCTAATTCCATGAATTAGCATCATAGAAACATAGGATGCTGATCATGTCAGATCATTGGTTCATCTTGCTTAGCTGATAATACTGTCTGGCATCAGATGCTCTTGTCAGACGGCTCTGTAGTCCTAACTTAAGTCATTGTGATTTGAATTCAGGACTTTCTGTATAGTTCTACCTCTAAGCTATGGCCCCTTACCATAACATTCATGCATACCCTCCAACATTTCTGCGATGAAAATAGGGATGTCCTATTCCATAATGATAATTTTACTATTTATACCCCACAAATCTTACTGAGTTGGCCCAGCACTCTGGGCAGCCAACATTTATAAAAACATCAAAAAGCTTCCCTATACAGGATTGCCTACAGACGGCTCAGGGGTTGGATAACTCCATACCCTCTAACATTTCTCAAGGAAAACAGGGACATCCTAAGGAAAAGCGGGACAAT
>NC_070608.1:56510000-56582500 GCF_027172205.1 Podarcis raffonei | reverse complement strand
GGCTTGACCAAACTACCCATGGCAACCACATGCTCTGTCATATCCTCCACTGCCCCAACTTGCTCTGTTCTCCATCATGATCAGCACCCCTTGTTTTTGCTTTCTTCCACCTTTTCTACAATCCTGTCTTTATGAGAAGTTACACTGGGGTCCAAGGATGGAGGAGAATTCCATCCGGTCCACATTTTTAAGCAAACTGACCTAATTCATGCCTCCCGGACCATTGGATAATGCAGATCTCCAAATTCTGAGATACAGTTCCTGCCTTTTAGGCTAAAATAACTTTAGAAATGCATACACTTGGATTCATTAATATAGGGAATTTTTTTTAATCCACAGTTTAATGGGGCAGAATTTACATGTGAAAATTGCATGGTCTGGAAATAGACTGATCCAGCCATCCCTACTTGGTTTGGCTGTGCCCCCAAAGGCAGCCTATAAATAATTCTTCTAAGGTCACTCTTCTGCCCCTTCCCATCTCCTCCTCTGCTCACATTGCACAATGGCACAGAGTCTGCCATCACTTCCTTTGAGCTAGCTGAAGAGAAGAGAGGCAGTGTCTAGGGTCCCAGAGAGGAAGGCAACTGTGGCTGATCTCCCTCAAAGAGCTTGGTGGTTAACCAGTCAATCAGGATATATCTTCTGCCAACCTGCTGTGATATACATGTATATAGTCTCACAGATGATTTCAAGAAATTCTGTTGTTCACGATTGGTAGTCATTAAGTACAAATTACAGCTCCCTCTAAAATAATATAAATCAGCAGTCTATATTTTTGTTTCTGATGCAGAAAGTCAAGATCATGAATCACTTGCAATTAATTACAAACCAACCATAAACCAGGAGTTCAAATAACATTTGCATGCTATGTTTAGCAGTGTATTATTTGCCTCTAAAATGTCATGCATCTTGAGTATTATGGTTAGCTATTTCTGGACTTTTAACTAAACTTCCAAGTTTGACTTGATTTGCCCTCTTCTCTTAGATGAAGAATTTTGTTTCTTCTTACAGACTTTTGGCCATATCTGCCGGCTTCAACCAAGTATAGTTGAGCTTGTGAAATTTAAACTCTTTCATTAGCTTCGGGGTGAGGGTATTTTTTAAAAAATAAATGTGATGTAACAATAGACATTGTCCTGTGAATATTGATGGGAAACTTTAATGGTGCAATCCCATGCATGTTTACTTGAAGGTAAGTGCCTCTATGTTCAGTGGTTCTTACTCCCATGTAAGTGCACAAAGGTAAAGGGTAAAGGGTGACCGACTCTGGGGTTGCAGCACTCATCTCGCTTTATTGGCCGACGGAGCCAGCGTACAGCTTCCGGGTCATGTGGCCAACATGACTTTGGCAAACCAGAGCAGTGCACGGAAATGCCGTTTACCTTCCCACTGGAGCGGTACCTATTTATCTACTTGCACTTTGACGTGCTTTCAAACTGCTAGGTTGGCAGGAGTACGGACCAAGCAATGGGAGCTCACCCTGTCACGGGGATTCGAACCACCGACCTTCTGATTGGCAAGTCTGTGGTTTAACTCACAGCGCCACCCGCGTCCCATATGTAAGTGCATAGACATGCAGTATTAGGATAGTCCTTGAAGTCTTAGTTGAAGAATTGTAACTGCAAATAATAATGAAGAGTAGGGACTTCATTTGTTCATTTCCTTTGTTCATCTATGTATTTGATATGTTTAGACTGTCCCAGCCTCGGATGGTAGCAATTATTAAATATTGACATCACCATTTCAATTAAAATAAATAAATAAATCACAACCCAATTAATAGAATCTTATCATCCTTCTGAAAAGAAAGATAAGGCTTTACAGTTCAGCTTGACAAACTAAGATTCCTCTAGATGCAAAATATAACCAAGTTATGGGAATAAAATGAAGGTGAGGAACTTCCAGCCATCTAAATGTAGTTGGACTAAAACTCCTAGCGTATCTCACCATTGGCTATATTCTGTCTGGGGCTGATGAGAGTTAGGGGTCTAACAACAGCACTGAGAGAAAGCTTTCACTAGCCAAGAATGACCTTGCATATCTGCTACAAGTTTTTTCAGTATTAAGTGCCATAGTTTTGCATATTGGATTGAAGCCATGCAAATTTTGACATCCATGCAAGTATGACTGTAGGCAAATAATACAACAGTTTTGTGCATCTTGCATCATACCAACACCACCCAGTGACATAGAGTGTGCTTCATTTTCTGTGTGGTTTTTGTATCTGTTCTGGATGCCACATTCTCTGTACGGCCTGTTTTTCTGTGCGCCACCTCGAAATACTGTGAGAAGGGAGGGGTATTGTTTTGTTGCTTTGGTTTAACTATTTACTTGTTTTTATTCTGTGAACTGCCCTGGGAGCTCTTGGTGAAGCGCGTTCTTAACCTGAAACTGTTCTTAACCTGAAGCACTTTAGCTAATGGGGCCTCCCGCTGCTGCTGCGAGATTTCTGTTCTCATCCTGAAGCAAAGTTCTTAACCCGAGGTGCTATTTCTGGGTTAGTGGAGTCTGTAACCTGAAGCGTATGTAACCTGAAGTGTATGTAACCCGAGGTACCACTGTACTAATGTCAAGATAGGAGTGCCTTATATAAACAAATAATGGCAGCATGTTCACTTCAGGATGGCACTGGGTGTGGGGAGCTTTCCAGCTGCTTGGAATGGCTGGGACATTTTGGGTTAACCCCACTCCCAAAGGTTAAGATAGAGGTTATAAACTACTCCTCCTCCTACTTCTACTTCTAATTTTACATTTATGCATTTGCTTTTATGCTTGTAAACCACTAGGAAGCATATTTTGGCATTAAATTGAATAATAATAATAATAATAATAATAATAATAATAATAATAATAATTGATAATTAGTACGTCCCCTTCTGTTTTAATTTTTTGTGCTCCTTTGCCTTTTTAAACTTTCACATGCCCAAAGGACTCTGCCATGGGTACTGAATAAATAGAATAAACATATAACCATATATCACTGAGGAAAGGCCTCACCCCTTCATAGCCTGCCTTCTATTTTCTGTTTGTATGCTTCCCCCCAATGCAGAGTGTGCTGAGCATTCATTGGACAAGGCAGCCACCCCACTGGCATGTCTCCAATCTAAATGAAATATCAGTTTAGGGTTGTTCCGCCTATGATACACTCTTCTCTTTTTTGCTTTTGAAATATGGTAAAAGCATTGTTGTATACATGCATTTTTTCTTCTAAATAATTTGAGTCAAGCATTGGGGGGAGGGGGTTGAGCAAAGCGACAAACAAACACAGAGATAAGGCATGCA
This sequence comes from Podarcis raffonei, assembly GCF_027172205.1. NCBI lineage: Eukaryota > Metazoa > Chordata > Lepidosauria > Squamata > Lacertidae > Podarcis > Podarcis raffonei. Next base: position 56,579,218 of record NC_070608.1, on the reverse strand, counting down.
GAAACCTAATTTGAATAGAATTTTAATTTATTTATTTTGCCTTTCAACAGAAATTAGCAAATGGCTCTTAAAAATGCAGCTATGCCCCAAGCACTATTACATATTTAATTAAATATCTGGCACAGCTGAAAGGTTTGTAATATTTTCTTTTTCAATAATCTCCAGGTAAATATAAGCAAAGTATTGTTTCTTGAACATGGGAGGGGGTTGAAGTTTACCTCTGTTAAAATGATATAATTAATTGCAGAAAATCAGAAAGCTGTCTCTACGAAATGATTATTATATCTTCAAATGAGAAATTTGATGTGGATGGCAGCATTCACATGAAGTCATCATGCTCCACTAAGAGCTTCCCCAGTAACTTGTGAAATGGCTGTGAAAGTCACGTTCACTTCACATGTAGATTGATTTGTCCATCCTGTCTTGATTTGGTTAAAACTGAGGGAGTCAGAGTGGAGCTTTCAGATATCATTATGAGCTACGTTTCCTATCCTCTCCTTCACCCAAATTTGAGCACTGATTCCCCACCCCCTTTTATTCAGTTGGTTGGATTAATTGAAAGTACAAAGTACAGGCTTTGCTTTGTTCGTTTGTTTTTACTCAAAGCACAATATATAATTTTTCAAGTAAATTATAGCAGTTTACGAAATCTACATTTTTCTCGTTTCTAGCAACAGTGATTGAAGTAGTATCATACTAGGGACACAGGTGGTGCTGTGGTCTAAACCTCTGGTGCTTATTGAGCTTGCCGATCAGAAGGTCGGCGGTTCAAATCCCTGCAACGGAGTGAGCTTCCATTGCTCTTTCCCAGCACCTGCCAACCTAGCAGTTTGAAAGCATGCCAGTGCAAGTAAATAAATATATACCGCAGAGGCGGGAAGGTAAACGGCGTTTCCATGCGCTCAGGTTTCCATCACAGTGTTCCGTTGTGCCAGAAGCCGTTTAGTCCTGCTGGCCACATGACCTGGAAAGCTACCTGTGGACAAACACTGGCTCCCTCGGCCTGAAAGCAAGATGAGCCTTTTACTGGACCTAACCATCCAGGGGTCCTAGTACCATACTGCTCCTTTCTTTAGAAGAGAGACAGAGAGAAAGACTTCACACTATATATATTTCCTGAAAGAAAACAGTATCTTCTTTCTCATGGTAAACAAAAGATTTCTTTCAGATGCATCAAGATTAAGTATAGCAGGTGCAATTCATTGGTTGCTTGCTGGGAGGAGAAAGCTTCCCCTTCTCCCTCCCAGCAAATCGATGCCAAAAGGACCAGAGAACACAATGCCACTCCTCCATGCTGATGTCCCCTGGGTTGCCCTGGGGCTATTGTCAGAATGGGGCTTTGTCCTTTGAGATACTGTTGGGTTCTGCACCCATGGAGTGCAAATACAGTGGTTACAGATGCTTCAGGTTACAGACTCCGCTAATCCACAAATAGTACCTCAGGTTAAGAACTTTGCTTCAGGATGAGAACAGAAATTGTGCAGCAGCTGCGTGGCGGCAGCGGGAGGCCCCATTAGCTAAAGTGGTACCTCAGGTTAAGAACAGTTTCAGGTTAAGAACGGACCTCCAGAACGAATTAAGTTCTTAACCAGAGGTACCACTGTACAATGGAATGCATAATGTGATTTTGGTTGTAATCAATTGTTGATATAAGGGGTACTTAGCTGTTTATGGCTCTACACTAGAATGAGTTTCATCATCGTAGTAGTAGTAGTAGTAGTAGTAGTAGTAGTAGTAGTAGTAGTATACATGTAAACAGAAAGAGTTTTTGAAAAGTGTTTTATGGTTATACTTGTGTGGTGAGCAAAACTGGAATAGAAACTGTCAGGGAACTGACATCGGAGCCAGAGGCAGAGGCAAGGCTCCCAAGCGATGCTGGAGAAGGGCCCAGTAGGGAGAGAGGCAGCTCATTGGCTGGGGAAGGAAATCAGCGTAACACCAGGGATAAAGGGGGGCAGATGGGGGAATCGGCGAGGGGGCTCCAGGACTCCTCGCCAGAGACCAGCGGGGAGAGCACGGGTCCTCCGCTACCCACACCCACCCTGCGCAGAAGACTTCCGCGCAGGGAGAGTAGGCGTAGACTTGGCGTCAAAGAACTTCTTTGCTGGAAGAGGTTCAAGAAACGCCCACTGACGGATTCTGCTAGCGACTGAAACAGCCACGAAGTGAAGGGCTGTCCAGACAGAAAAGGTTTAACCAGGCAACCTAGCCTGGAGTGGCGGCAACTTACGCACGAGCAACCCCTTATAACCATTACAGAAACGTTCGACAAATAATATATCATTGACCTACTAATACCCTTAGATGGCGATTGCATGTGTGTGTGTTTTTAACACTGCATCCCATCACTCTTTATCTAGAATAAAACTACCCCATCTCTTTTAATATGCCTCATGGGTGCCCTTGAAAAGTTAAGTGCTTATGCCACTTCATCATGTTTTTCACAAGTATTTTCAACTTGTGGAATAGAAAACAGTGATACAAAAAAATGCCATTGCTCACCAAGCAAGCAACCTCCACAATTCAATAGTTAAGTTCCGATTTAATCTTAGAAATTTGGAGGAAATCTTTTGACGTTCTCTTACATTATAGGAATAAAGAAAAGTGATTAATGCTGTGGAGTTTCAGCTTTTTAACATACATAAATTTTCAGCAGTCTTTCAGTAACTGTTTCAATACCATGCTGATGCTTAGGATTTTAAACAAAGCCATAGGAAGAACCCCCATATTTTTATTTATTTATTAAATTTGTAAATTGCCCTTCATCTGAAGATCACTGGGTAGTTCACGACATAAAAATAAGAAATGAGGACACATAATGCATAATAAAACAAAAACAAAACAATACCCGCCCCTACACAGATTTTAAAGTCCATAGATTGTTTCATGACTAGGGCAGAAATTCCATTCTGGTTCTCTATAACAGGAAGGCTTTTTCTTTTTGTTCTTTTTGGTCATCAATAAAATACATTCCTTTGAAAAGAGAGCCTCTTATTTACACTAGCCCTGTGCGGGGAAAGGGCTTCCTTTTAGAGCTTTTATCCATTTGTGCATTCATTTAAAAAAACCATCAAAAAGAACAATGTTGTTTTGGTTTTTTTTTTTTAATTAAAAATAATGTGATTTGCCCTGGGGCACATACCGGTATTTCATATTCTAAAACTTTGTGGTACCTCTAAGAAGCTGCCAAGCACATGTCACGGATAATAAATATTGAAGATATAATATGACATTGATTATTTTTTGGTATTGTGGTAGAATTAATAAGCATCCTAACAATAAAATAATAATATATTTTCCACTCTGTTATTCTCATCAAAATAAAAATACAAAAATGATTGTGCTTAATATTCATTTGGTAATATTGCTTGGATAACTTTTGAGTGGTGTATGTTTTCAGGATTAGGTTAACATCTTACCACAACCAGAAAGGGTTGTATGAATAATTTTAGCAGGGGAAAACATTGCCTAACTAAGTACTTGCCTCAATTCATCCACAGATCAAGTGAGCAATCCTTAAACTAAATTGTGATGTAGGGCCAGCTGGCACAACCCCTTGTTTTTGGTTGGTTGCTGATTCCTCCCCTGATATGCCTATGGCAAATTGAGCTGTCTGAATGCTCCCTGATGGGTGCAAGTCCATTCAACATTTGTATTGGAGTACTGAAATGTACATCATCGAGCAAGTTACATAGCCGCATGAGAATATGAATTGGATAGACTATGGGGAAATAAGAATGTAAGAAGAACCAGCTGCAACAGGCCAGTAGCGCATCTGGTTCAGCATCCTACGGGAAGCCCACAGGCAGGACCTAAAAGATCAGATCCTCATTGAGAATGTCACTTGGTGTTAATACTAGTTATCCCAATCCAGTCACAATTAAGCACCTTTATGTCCCATTGATTTGAGTGGAGGACTTAAACACATGACTCATCCTACCATTAGCTTAATTCTCTCCTAGGTGCTTAACTCTCTCCCACTGAAATCAATGGGACTCAAACTTTGGCTGGATTGCTTCCATCTTCTGAATGCTAAACCAAAATTGTATTGACAGCACCCATTCTTTTGTATGTTACATTCTTGATGGCATTTGTACAAGAAGTTTGCTTTCCCTTTTAGCACTCTCTCTGTGTAGTGCACGTTGCCTTAACATACATTAGGAAACACTCGATTTTCAGTGATGCAGTAATTTGGAAATCATAATGTTGAAGGAGCCTTACAGCCCTGTGAGCTACAGAGGATTTCTTTGGACTATGTGAAGTAGCTGCACACACAGAGTATTATTTATAAATCAGTCTGTTGCATCCTCCGAGCTGTTCTAAATTGACTCATATAGCACTAAAGCAACTTCTCGGAGGTTGCCTGCTTTTGTTGCAATCACCACACAAAATGATGCTGGGATCGAGGCGCACACACCGGATCCAAATTAAAACCATGATTTCATCAACCTCTGAAATAGACACAAGCTTTACATGGTCTCTGGGACTAATATTTCCTAATAAAACATCCTTTTTAACAAAACTGAAAATCAATATCGGGAGAAGTTTTGGAATTGACACTAGCCTTTTGAGAAACTGGAAATAGATCTTCCTGTCAGAGGCTAAAACTGCTCTCCTCTGTCTAGACTGCACTGGGAGCAAAATTATCAGATTTTCATTTCCTCAGTTTCACTCCACAGTGGTAAAACGTGTGAGTTATCGATTCATCTGCTGAAAAGCAGAAGAGCTTTTCACCTCGGTAGGGTCAAATGGGTTTGTGGGTGTCTAATTATACCTATACAGAGCATATAAATCTTCTAACAGTCATTATGTGAACATAAGTGTCCAAAGGGATCATTAGAATCCTTTTAGCCTGCTACTTGTTCTCTGGACTGTTTTATGAGAGGTCATAGAAATTGGGGGTTAATATTATCATGCCTCATAGACTTTCAGGTTTGTACTGGAAAGAAGAAATGCTTCAAAGTAAACTATGTATGGTCAAATGGGCATCTGGGGAAAAAGTGGGTGCAATAGTCCTTGTGGGGCAGTTGCCCTGGTGGCCCCCTATCATGTCTAAGTGTTGTTACTAAAAGAGAAAGGACCCATCTTGCTAAAGGAGGCCAATGCCATTCCTTTCCCTGAGGAATGGGGCCACATGAGATGCACAGACCACTGAGATCTCTTGTCCCCCCTCCTCAGCTATGGCAGCCACAACGCCACTCCACAAATTGGCTGCCAGCACCCATAGGAGGCTCACCAGGCTGTGGATAATCTTGCTGCAGCATCCTTATGGGAACTAGATGAACTGACCACTAAAGTACATGCTGTTCAGTAGTTGCCATAACCATGCTCGTCTCTTGGAATATGAAATGCCCCCTGGCATTTGTAAGAAGGGCTGAAGAAGACTGAAACCAGGGGAAACTGCTCTCAATAAAAAATACTGGTGTGAGTGAACCAAGAGTCTGGCTTGGTGTGAGGTAGCTTTCTATGAATTCTTAATCAAACCAAAGGTGAGTGAGTCAGGGGTGTTTGACCTTGTAGCATGGGTGGGTGGTCTTGTGGAAAATGAAACATGCACAGCTATTGTCACTCCCTACCATGAAGACTGTGGTGCAAAAACATGCATCATGTCTACCATCAAAACGCTTCCCCAGTTGGTTGATAATTCCTGTAGACTGGAGAACAGGAATAGGGTGATAGTATGGGACGGGGGGAATTGTCACTGTACCCAGCTAAAACATCATATGCCACTGATGAGAGATATGGCATTACAATTCATAAGCATCAGGGTGGTCATCTAAATGTTCAAAAAAAAATAATACAACACATATTACAAAACAGAACGATAACACCAAGGAACATTACGCCATGTTGTGTATTTCAACCCTCATCCCAGGGAAGAGAGCAATCTCAGGACATTTCACAAGATAACTTGGCCTGTGATCCTCTTTATGTGCAACTTTTCCTCATTATTTGAATCAGAACCCTGTGGGTCAGGCAAGGATTCAGTGATATCACTGAGGTATGCAATTACTTCGCTTGGTATATGACTCTGGATGACTTCTAATGCTCAGCTGAATCCAGTTTCCCCCTTAAATTCAGTTTAAAATCCAAGCCAGAGAAGAACCTTTCCATCTTCAAATTATTCATTTCCCATCACCACCTACCCTCTTCAACCCCTTCCTGCTCTCCTCTAGTTTTAGGTGTGGCAGTGGCTGCAGAGGTGCCTAATATGTCCTTCCCCCCTTAGTGAGTGGGTAGCTGCTGTAGCAGGGGTTCCAGAAATGAAGAGAGGAAACACACAGCTGCCTCTACCATCACTACTGCAAAACCTGCAGCCTCTTAAGAAGGGAGTGGACAGAGAAACCTGGTTCTTATAGCAGCAACCAGGTAAAGAGGTTTCAGACACTTTTCAAACAACCTTGCTGTCCTTCCAGTGAGAGCATTGGGAGCACAACAGGGTATTCAAACCAGTTCGTGAGTGGTTTGAGATCTAGCCAACGTAGGAAAATAGCTAAGTTGGCCAAATTGAGGCAAGGGTGAGGAGGGGGTTCATCCATCACTTCTGCATCACTGCAACTACTGGCTGGAGGAGGGAACTGCATGCAAATTGAGCAAAGACACTAGAACCACCAGACCATTACTCTCCTGGTCCTTCAAATGAGGGCATCCCAGAGAGCAATTTCTTTGCCTTCTATAGCACCCTTGGGTCTTCTGCATTCCTGCCACCTGGGAAACACTGAGGCTGTGTACTTGCCTCCTGAACCACATTTCTGCCAGCGCACAGACATGAGCTCCTTGTAAACATACAGCATGTGCTGCTGCTAACATATCACAAGGAAGCCTGTTTTGTGCAATGTTCTCTCCTTTTGTGAGTAGACAATCAATTGGCCTAATTCTCTCTCTAAGGTGCATTATTCTAGCAGAAAGAAGGGTTGTTCTTTTCCCCCTTAAAAACTTGCTTCTTAATGCACGTTTTTGTATCTGCAGAGTGATCTTTCCACAGTTTTTATAAAGAGATAATGCAAACAATGACAGCAAAGCCACAAGCAAAGTTACTACAATAGCTTCTTTTCAGAGCGTATCACATGCAGCTTGCTCTTGCTCAGCAACATTTATGAATCATTGGAGAGTGTGTGCATTTACTGTGGAGAAAATAACATACTCTATTTATTGCCACTTATGACGCTGAGGGTTACTCTAGATGCAAAACCTGGGGAAATATTGACTTAAAGCCATGTTGTATATTGCTCCTCCTTAAAACATAAATCATAGGGACTCGTGGGACTAAACAGAAAATTAAACGTGTGAAATGTAGGCTAGGGCAATATTTGTTTTAAACATATACATTAGGAGAAATTGATGCTTTGAGCCAACCCATCTGGCAACACAGTTATGGAGGTGTTTGTTCACTGCTATACTGAGATTCCACAAGTCAGGTGACAATCCATCATAATAATCTCTGACATCTCAAACCAGAAGCTTTTATGGTTGTCAATCTCACTAGCTGGATGTTGGAAGTACCAATGGCATGGATTATTCACGTAGTAGCCTAAGTGTTAATTCTGTTTACAGATGTCAGCCAACCAAAAGGGTGGTGGTTGAGGAGGTCTTACCTAATCAGAGTAGCATGATCCTTGTTCTGATTGGCTGTGTAGTTCTGATGGATTTCCCTCCTGTATGCGTAGTTGTATGTCTTCCTGAAATGAACAAAGCTCCTCATATTATGTTCTGTTTTGGCTCAGTTTACCTTTACCAAGTAAAGTAAAGTCTCTGGACTCTGCCTGCATTATTCAAGTGACTCTGCTAACACTGGAAGACATGCCTCCTTGCTGCCAGCATCTTCCTCTTCCCTGTACCAAGATCAGTTATTGGGAAGAACCAGTTTTTATGAGCCCCTTTGGTGAGCATTCAGATGGAAAGGTAAAGGTAAAGGGACCCCTGACCATTAGGTCCAGTCGTGACCGACTCTGGGGTTGCGACGCTCATCTTGCTTTATTGGCCAAGGGAGCCAACGTTTGTCCACAGACAGTTTTTCTGGGTCATGTGGCCAGCATGACTAAGCTGCTTCTGATGAACCAGAGCAGCACATGGAAACGCCGTTTACCTTCCCGCCGGAGCGGTACCTATTTATCTACTTGCACTTTGATGTGTTTTCGAACTGCTAGGTTGACAGGAGCAGGGACAGCGCAATGGAAGCTCACCCCGTCACGGGGATTCGAACTGCCGACCTTCTGATCGGCATGTCCTAGGCTCTGTGGTTTAACCCACAGCACCACCCGCATCCCCTGCATAAATCTTGAGCTTTGCAAGCACTGGATAGAATGCTCACAAAGGCTTGATTCTTTTGGAGGCAGCTGGATGCTTGTACACCCTTAATTCATATTCTATAGCTTGTTTTCACTGGACATATAAATATTCTTAAATCAGTGGCAGAGAGATGCATTTCTGAGGCTGTGTCCAGTTCTTTTCTTACAATATTTTGATGGTGACACTGTGTGCAGGTCACCTTTGTGAAGCACCTTGAGAGATATAATTGCATCCCAAACTTTGAAAAGTGCCACTGACACCAACAGTTGCAACATTGGCCACAATGACTGTGCAGTTTTGATATATGTTGTGTACGTAATTTTATTTTAAATGCAGCCATTCTAGCAGAAAATCTGCTCAGTAGTAGAAAAGCTGCCCTGACACTGTCCTGTAGCTTATCGGGCTGTACCATGAACTTAACAGATTTAGATGTTAAGCTTTCGGCTAACCCAGAAATATTGATCCACAGATAAAAAAAGGGACATCGAGTATATTATTTCCAAAAGAGAGCAAGATCTCAGAAGGCAACAGAGTATATATAACAACATTGTAAAATCAACACAAAGATGAAATGACTTTTTTTAGGTGGTCCTTTTCTAAAAATCAAGATACGAGCTTAATGACAGCACACAAAGAGGTTTGTGTATAGTGGAATTTTAGAGACAACGAAGATGTTATGTCAACAGACCCATGTATGACTGTAAGGTCTCTGCCACCTTTATATAAAGTGGAGTGGGTGGAATCTTTAAAGAGTGCAGCATGCCACTGTTCTTCTTTCCCAGATTCTAGGCTATGCAACAGGGTTCTCACTCCACCCCCATACTACAGGCACTCCCAGTATCTCCCACTAAAACCAATGGGATTTGAATGTGCTTAACTATGGCTGGAGGGATGCAGGTGGTGCTGTGGTCTAAACCACAGAGCCTAGGGATTGCCGATCGGAAGGTTGGCAGTTCAAATCCCTGCAATGGGGTGAGCCCCCGTTGTTCGGTCCCAACTCCTGCCCACCTAGCACTTCGAAAGCACGTCAAAGTGCAAGTAGATAAATAGGTACCGCTCTGGCGGGAAGGTAAACGCCGTTTCCATGCACTGCTCTGGTTCGCCAGAAGCGGCTTAGTCATGCTGGCCACATGACCAGGAAGCTGTCTGTGGACAAATGCCAGGTTCCTTGGCCTATAGAGCAAGATGAGCGCCGCCACCCCAGAGTTGTTCGCGACTGGACTTAACTGTCAGGGGTCCTTTACCTTTTTTTTTAAAAAAAAACTTTGGCTGGATCATGCCTGTAGAACATATAACTAACACTTTAAAATAGTTTTCCATGTCTGAGCTTTCCAAACATTACAGGCGTACAGGGTGTATTATGCAAGGGAATTGCTTATTCTATAAGCATGACTCATGAGCTAGTTCATCAAAAACATGGCAGATTCCAGAGTGGCCATCAGAACTCTAATGTCAATGCAAAGTTATTGCTGTTCTTTTTATTATTAACACCCAGCTCATTTTTATCTGCCTTATCTCAGGGATCCAGTTGCCTGTTGTGTCTTATCCTGCACATGCTATGTCCCCACTGTGGAAGGACGTGTGCATCCAGAATTGGCCTCCACAGTTACTTATGGACTCACTGTTAAAACTGTGTTTGTGGAAGGCAATCTTACTCAGCTACGAGTAAATGCCAAAGAAGAAGAAGAAGGAGAAGAAGACTCCACATACAAGACTCCCTCTCAACACCATAACTATTCCCCAGACAGTTGCATGCATGAACAATAGTCCTGAGCATGGACAGCCTTGCCTAAGAGAGGGGCTGACTCAGACGAAGCCCTAATATTCTACTTTACTTGCTTTGTTTATTGGGCTGTAAAACGCACCACCATCTGCTCTCTGACTGCAGAAGAGTCTTTCAGCTTTCTTGTTGGCTGCGGTGGAATCTGAGCTAGAAGGAAGGACTTGGTGTGAGAGGTCTGAGGACTGAAACCTGCAAGGTCTGATTCTTCTCACATAAAGAAACTCTAATTAATAGACCAGGAGCACAATCCTGACCGCGAGTGCTACAGAGGATTCCCCTCAGCATAGCAGATGCAAGACTGGCTGCTTGGTGTTTGGCGTCTGGGGCTTTTAGTCCATCTCAAGTGAAAATATATAATTCTAGGCCACTCTTGTAATACATCACAGTCATTTTCTGCACTTTAGTTGTTTTTTCTCTCTCAATTTTCCCCTTACAAAATAAAACATCATTAAAGCAGGTTTAAAGTGCACTTTAGTGCCTGCAATCTTCCCATGCTATTCTTTAATATTTCATCATTAAATAGCAAAATAACCTGATATGATCCTAATTTAGTGCCAATTACACTGCATTGATCAAAGTGACCTTTTCATACTGGAGCACAAAAATCAATCCCACCGTACAACAAATGTCAGGGGGATGAGAGCAACATATAATCTGTGACAATCAAAACATTACTTACAAATGAAATCACCAATGACCTGCATGCCAAGGCAATTTCTGCATAATGTGCACTGTTTTTGTTTGTGGCTTTTGTTGAGAATTCTTCCCCCACCCCATTCCCCATTGTCTGTTGCTTGATGCTGTTGTGCTATGTTGCTGTTTCTGTGGCAGATGATGGCCAGGACTCTTCAGATACTATAAAAAGGACCAGAAAAGCCATTGCCTTTGGTCACTTATTTAGGGCTGCTTTAGACAAGGATAAATCCTTCCGGGCAGCATTCCTGGATAGAAGCAGTATTTTCCAGGGATTCGTGTGATGTGGTAGCACTTTATTTTTGCCATTGCATTTATGTGAATTTCAGCAGCAAAGCAGCAGCGGCAACTAGGGATGTGCACAACGTAAAAGCATACTTCTCGAGCCGAGTACTGTAGTAATGATTCTTTTCTTTTTGGCAAATGTTTTAGTAATATCTTTCCCCATGGTTTTGCTTTACTGCTCCCAAAAAAATGTCCCTTTACTTACCAACACATTGTCCTCACTTGCCTTCATCACAGTTGCCCTCACTTTCCTCACTGACATCATCACCTATGCAGATTGGATTTGCTATTCAGGGTTAAGCCAATATGATTGGCGATAGCTGTTTACAGCATTTCATTCACTGATGGTATGGAACCACCTTTATTAATGGATGATAATTCATTAATATTGGACTACCGCTTGGACTACTGCAATGTGCTCTTTGGGGGGCTACCTTTGAAGGTGACCTGGAAACTACACCTAATCCAGAATGCAGCAGCTAGACTGGTGACTGGGGGCGGCCGACGAGACCACATAACACTGGTCTTGAACTACCTACATTGGCTCCCAGTACGTTTCCGAGCACAATTCAAAGTGTTGGTGCTGACCTTTAAAACCCTAAACGGCCTCGGCCCAGTATACCTGAAGGAGCGCCTCCACCCCCATCATTCTGCCCAGACGCTGAGATCCAGCGCCAAGGGCCTTCTGGCGGTTCCCTCACTGTGAGAAGCAAAGCTACAGGGAACCAGGCAGAGGGCCTTCTCGGTAGTGGCACCCACCCTGTGGAACACCCTCCCATCATATGTCAAAGAGATAAACAACTACCTGACATTTAGAAGACATCTGAAGGCAGCCCTGTTTAGGAAAGTTTTTCATGTGTGACATTTTAATGTATTTTTAATTTTTGTTGGAAGCCGCCCAGAGTGGCTGGGGAAACCCAGCCAGATGGGCGGGATATAATAATAATAATAATAATAATAATAATAATAATAATAATAAAGAGGCAGGTAACAGCAGCCAGGATTTGGTAAAAAATGGTGCAAAAGCTAGAAGCTTAAAAAGGAGGAAAAGTAACTGAAAATTGAAACTAACTTTATTGCTTGAATTGTGCTTGAAAGGATTGATACAAGTGGAGACTGTTTTCCTCTAGAGGGAGCTTTTGAAACTGTTACAAGAGTGGAGCTGGGGATTCTCCAGCTGCAAGATAAGAAACTGTGAGAATCAGTGATTGACCTTGGAGCATTCAAGAATGTCGACAGAAGAAGCCTTAGTGACTGTATTATGTAAGATAAGCTATTCGCTGGAACAGCTCCATAAGAAGACGGATGTTATGACTACTAAACTTGAGAACTTGGGACAAAAAGTGATTAATTTGGGACAAAAAGTGAACATCAATACAGAAATTATTCAGGATTTAACACAGGAACCTACTTCGACAGGACAAATTGGGGAGAAGACGAAGGAGAAAGTTGTTGTTGTTGAACCTAAAGTAATACAAGTGGGAGCCCCAGCCTTACAGAGGCAAATTGAGGACTATAAGTTGAGGCCTTTTATGATTGATTATAGAAAAAGTCAGATTTTGAGGATCGGAGCCCTGCTTGGACTGGAGAAGGAAAGTTGGATAGACCCTTTCATGCAGGGATTTACTGACCTTTGGGTCCTGGATTTGGGTCAGGAGGTGATTGGAGTTGTGGGGGCCTTTGGATTTGGAGGAACTTTGAAACATGTCCTGGAATGTTACGTGGACCTTGGTTTTGACTATGGAGAGTTGGCTGTCGAGAAGGAATGGAAGCATTGTTGGGTCGGAGTCTCCCTGAGAACTGCTCTTCAGCATCAAGGAATATGAGGAAGACCTGCAGAAGGGACTTGGAAAAGAGTTAAGAGCCTCGGACAGAAGATCTCCAGGTTGATGAACTATATGGAATTGACCGAAATGACTGGCAGAATCCGAGACCAGGGAGAAGAGATGGTGGAAGAAGATTGAAAAAGTTTAAAGTTTATATATAGAAATATATATAGAAATATATAGAATATATAGAAATACTGTAAAATTAATGAGTGCTAGAAAATGTTGGAATGAAATTTTATGGCTTTAGTAGAAATGTTATAAAGGAGTTAAGCATAAATAAGTACTTTAGCATTAATGGAAAATAAGGTTAAAAATATGTTAAGATATTTATATGACAAAAAATAGAGAAATATGGAAAGGATTTGCTGAAACAATTAACAGAAGTGGAATACAAAAAGGGAGGTGAGAGGAGGTCGATGAAACAAGGGAATGAAAGATAGAGTAATGAAATGGTATGATGTATGTTTTTAAACTGTTGTTGTTTTGTTTAGTTTAATGTGTTAAGGTTGTGTTTTGTATTGTTTATATATTGTATTGTGCTGCCTTTTTTTCTCTCTTTTGTTTTTTCTTATTGTCCTTCTTCTTCTCTTTTTTTCTTGTAAGTTTTAAAAGTAATAAATATTATTTTTAAAAAAATGGTGCAAAAGGAGTAGCTGTCATGGGAAACAGTTGGGCCAAGGGAGCATTAAAAGGATCAGAATTCATATCCTGCAGTTGTTCTTTCTGGGAACATTTCCACAAAAAATTACTAGTTTCTAATCACTGGTTCAATGTGGAGAATACACAATATAACTCTAGCTACTTTACACACACAGCCACGTAACTGAAAGTATCCAGGCTGCTATGTGTAGAGAAAGTCATTCATTATCAGGAGCTCTACCCATAACTTCAGCTCTCATTAAATTATATTTCTCTATAGATTCCATTTTAACTGCCACATTCAAATTAACAATTATTCAGCACCGAAAAGTGAAGAAACGACTTCTTTATCATTGAAATATCAATTGTTGGCATATCTTTAGTGAACATACTGGCAGAATATGAGTGTATTCTTCATCAAAGCCATGAATAGTTTTATGAAATTAAATGTGTGAATTTCTGTGTGTAAAGCAGGCATATAGAGGAAGGAAACCTGCGCTATATGTTTTTACTTTGCAACAGTTTGCATAAAAGCAGCTGCTAATTGTACATAATATTTAGTTTTTGTACCGGGAAAAAGGGATCATATGGTTAAGTATGGACTCCTTTCTTTCCTAGGAAAGCAGGTCAGGCATTTAAATTTCTTAAAAATAGGACAACCTAGAACAGGAACCTACATAGTTGGCTACCACATGCCAACTTGAATAAAATATTGGGGTAAGCCCTGCCCCACATAATCAATCACACACCATTTGAATGGCAATGCCCATCAACTTTGGGGGTGGGGTAGCCCCGTCAAATATTTTATTGTGGGGGCCAAAACCCCCTTGGACCCTAGGAGTTGGCTTCTATGGAAGCATAGCAGAAGCAAAGGGAGCATTTGTTGTTATTTAGATGTTTAGTCGTGTCCGACTCTTCGTGATTCCATGGACCAGAGCATGCCAGGCACTCCTGTTTTCCACTGCCTCCCGCAGTTTGGTCAAACTCATGCTGGTAGCTTTGAGAACACTATCCAACCATCTCGTCCTCTGTTGTCCCCTTCTCCTTGTGCCCTCAATCTTTCCCAACATCAGGGCCTTTTCCAGGGAGTCTTCTCTTCTCATGAGGTGGCCAGAGTATTGGAGCCTCAGCTTCAGGATTTGTCCTTCCAGTGAGCACTCAGGGCTGATTTCCTTAAGAATGGATAGGTTTGATCTTCTTGCAGTCCATGGGACTCTCAAGAGTCTCCTCCAGCACCATAATTCAAACGCATAAATTCTTCGGCAATCAGCCTTCTTTACGGTCCAGCTCTCACTTCCATACATCACTACTGGGAAAACCATAGTTTTTAGTATACGGACCTTTGTTGGCAAGGTGATGTCTCTGCTTTTTAAGATGTTGTCTAAGTTTGTCATTGCTTTTCTCCCAAGAAGCAGGCGTCTTTTAATTTCGTGGCTGCTGTCACGAGGGAGCATAGGAATCTCCTTATACTGAGTCAGACCACTGGTCCATCTAGCTTGATATTGCCTACACCAGGGTATCAGACAGGCATTTTTCCCAGCTCTACCTAGAGATGCTGAGGACTGAATCTTCTGCATGCAAAGCACCCCCTCTACCCCTGAGCTATGGTGCTTTCCCCGAAAGGGAACCTTTGCTGAAAGCCTTTGAAGTATAGACTCTTAAAATGATCCCATCAAGATGTCTTTTAAATTTATCTTTTGTCTTTATAACTTCCAGTAGTATTGGCTAGGAAACGTACTACGTGTTTCACTTACCAAACTGATCCAAGCCATAGTTCTCTGTCTTAGCCACAGAACATGAATATCTCTGCTCCTAGCAAGTCCATTAACAAACATGATTTATGACTGACACTTAACCGGCTCTGTACGTAGCCCTGGTAAGAGCTAAATAATATTCAAGTGCTGGTTATGAACCAAATCCAATTCATTTCACGCTGATGCAGATTAGTTCCAGACTAATACTAAGAAGCACTATGGGCAGACTGCTAAGGTGACTCCCTCCTTCTAAACATGTCTCTCCAACGCAATTTGCAGCTTAACAGCCACTCTATAAATGATGTGATTAAGTTTTATACATTTCTGTATATTTGATGTATTTACCCAAATGCAGCTGTCATTCTGTATACGGTTTCAGATGTTTAGGAGTGACTCAATTGTTTGGAGTGGATGCTTTTCAAAAGGCCTTTGGAGATGGCTTTGGATTCTAATTATTATTTTTTAAAACTGGATTCTATATCCAAAGAGCTGCTATGTCCAGATTCACATGTGATCCCAACCCTTTGCGCAGCTGGGGGTTTCAAACCCAGCAACAAAGTAGAAAATAACATTTCCAGAAATCACAAGGCTGTGCAAGTAAAGAGGAGGGAATAGTCCTCCAAAGAAAGGAAACGCTGTATAAGGAAGCCCAATAGAGAAAGTCCATAGCACTGAGCATATGAAGAAGTAAAAAGGTAAATGCAAAGGACCCCTGACAGTTAAGTCCAGTTGCGAACGACTCTGGGGTTGCGGCGCTCATCTCACTTTACTGGCCAAGGGAGCTGACATTTGTCCGCCAACAGTTTTTCTGGTTCACGTGGCCAGCATGACTAAGCCGCTTCTGGCTTAGAGCAGCGCATGGAAATGCTGCTTACCTTCCTGCCGGAGTGGTACCTATTTATCTACTTGCACTTTGACGTGCTTTCGAACTGCTAAGTTGGCAGGAGCTCACCCCATCGCGGGGATTTGAACCGCCGACCTTCTGATCTGCAAGCCCTAGGCTCAGTGGTTTAGACCACAGCGCCACCCACGTCCCACATATGAAGAGGTACCCCCCCCATAAAACAACACAGGCAATGGATGTGTGTGAAAGGTTGTTGCTTATCACTCACAGGCAGGGAAATGGTGACCCAAAGGCATATGTATATGGGCCTGGCCAATGGACAAGCATGATGGGAGCTGTAGTTGCACACCATTGTTGGAATCCACAGATTCCCTTGAACCCCATCTGTGTTAACGTGCTAGGAAGGACTCATCTGGTTTCAGGCTTCCTGCTCGTCTTGTCCCAAACCTCAACACACAGCAGTGGTCTGAAGTCTCGGGTTAGGCAAATAGGGAGCCACTCACCTAGGGACGAATGGATCTGTCTCTTTATGGTCTGTGTCCAATGTGAATGTCTTCTTCTCTAAGTCTGCTCTGCCCCCATTTCCTCATTAACCTGATCAAACCTACTTTGTAGATGTTTATAAATATTTATTTTATCACAAAACATGGCATTTACCAATTTATTTGAATGTATGCATTTCTAAACATAGGGACGCAGTGGCACTGTGGGTTAAATCACAGAGCCTAGGACTTGCCGATTGGAAGGTCGGAGGTTTGAATCCCTGCAATGGGGTGAGCTCCTGTTGCTCAGTCCCTGCTCCTGCCAACCTAGCAGTTCGAAAGGACAAGAAAGTGCAAGTAGATAAATAGGTACCGCTCCGGCAGGAAGGTAAACGGCGTTTCCGTGCACTGCTCTGGTTCGCCAGAAGCAGCTTAGTCATGCTGGCCACATGACCCAGAAGCTGTACGCCGGCTCCCTCAGCCAATAAAGCAAGATGAGCGCCACAACCCAAGAGTCGGTCACGACTGGACCTAATGGTCAGGGGTCCCTTTACCTTTTTATTTCTAAATATATGTTATCCTAAAATATTCCTGTTTAAGGCATTTTGGTTTGTTGTTTTGAGCCAAGAACCATATTGCAAAATTCGGAAAAAGGCACAATCTGAAGAATAATTATGTTCCAAAAGGCTCTGAGAGGTGCAGTTCAGATCAGTTCACTTTTGGATTCACAGAAGTTGAATACCTCAAGTATCCCTGTACTCATCTAGCCTCAGATTCAGTGATCTCACATTGAGTCATAGGATGGTTTCCATTATTTATCTTGCTCCCCACACTTGCAGTGATTCCTTCCGAGCCTCACCTGCCAACTTTTATCCTGTCCTTTATTAATGCACCCAGTTATTTTGCTCAGTCATTCATGCTGCTCCCCATAACTAAACACTAAAGTTATGGCAACTAGAAGGCTGCAGTCCCTGACCCTAATCCAGAACAGGTGTTTTTCAGTGGAGTAGAGCTGGATCAGAAAAGGAGCCACTGAATCCTAAGCAAGGCCAGCTCCTGGAGATGGGTCCAATCAAGGCCTCTTTGTTGTGCCTACCTGTTACTGGCAGAACTCTGTGTGTGTGTGTGTGTGTGTAACTGCTGCCACCTCCTGCTCTGGCTTGTCAACAGAAGCAGAGGAGAGTGTAGTGGAGGCTCTGTCCTGCCCGAAATAGCTGTGTTCTACCTCAACTGTCAGAGGCATTCTACCTGTGAATATACCAGTTTCTGGAATTTACAGGTGGGCAGAGTACTGTTGTGCTCTTGTCCAGCTTATAGGCATCTGGTCAGCCTTTGTGAGAACAGGATACCGGACAAGATGGGCCATTGGCCTGCTCCAGAAGGCCTGTCTTATGTTCTTGCATTCTACCCAGCATTGAAAATTCAGAAATATCCACATTTTATAAGCAACTCTTTTTAATCTCCTTTCTTTGTTTTAAACCCAAATAATAATCTAAAAAGTCCCACACTGGAGTCATATATATATATAAATCAATTTATTTTGAAGTTTCAGGGCTGACACAATATAGCTTATGTGGACATTTGAGCATGGCTACTTATGCGGAATGGTTGAACGAAATATATGAAAATATGTCTGTGTCCTGACAATTTAATACCAATCTTTTTAGTCAGGTTGTGGTGATTTCTGATACATGGATATTAGGCCCTGAATCAAATTACTGCACTAGCTATAATGCATGACCAGAGGAGTAGAGAGATATGGGGAAAGTGAGGCAGCAAAAGAAAGCTTTGAAAGAGAGGAGTAAATGAGTTATGCTAAATTTGTCAATAAATCTTAAATAAAGATTTATTACTTCTCCATACAATACTTTTCCATTCAAAAATGACCTCACAGTACAAGATCCAATTTGCATGTACCATTGCATTAAATAGAACTGCACTCCAATCTTGTTTCAAATCATCATATGCAAAATTGCAAATCTAAATGTGCAATCCTATAGTGTCTTCTCATATGTATGTCCCGCTGAGTTCAATAAAACTTTCTACAAAGTATAACAGGTAAGGTAAAGGTATAATAGGCTGCATGCTTAAAGAATGAATATTTGAGTGTTTTAAAGCATTGCACAGGTGTACATGTTTATCACTGTACTAGTAATTGTTAAAGGCTCATTCGTTTTGCGTATGTTGAGACATCTGGGGAGATCTGGGTCGTTTCTTATCAATATTCTTTTAATTCCTTATGCTTGAACTGTGTTCATAAATTTAATCCCCAGATTGCATAGAAAAACTAATCATTGTTCCCAGCTATAAATCATATCTTATTAAAGAGAACTGAATTTTCTGGGATCACAAATTGGAAAATTATGAACTTAATTCTTTACAAATTGCACTGGAGATAATATCTGATAATCCATTAAGAACATCTTAATCGATGCCTCCCACCAAAGCACACTGATAAGAACACAAGTACTGTTGATTAAAAGAGTGAAGTAATGGTTTATAAAAACGTCAAAGCACTTGAAATTAATACTGTGCTAATGCATCAAGCAACTAATTTAGTTTGGAGAAAAAAAGCCATATGCCAAGGATTCAGAGTTAAAAACAGTTCCTATGCATGCCACTTGCCAAAAGCAAATAAAACTGTGCTGATATTCTATATAAATAACAACCCTAGTTTAATTTTCTGAATGTAGCATAGGAAGCTTAAGTTCAGGCTAAATTGTAAGTACTACAGTTTAATTCAATGCACCTTTCCTCAGATTAGCTAAACTAGTATATTTGGATTTGTGTCTGAACAGACCTCAGTGATGATATTTGGGATTAAGTGGCTTGCCTCGTATATTATGCAAGCAATGGGGGAGTTGTACTGACAAGGAGATAAATGAAATGAGTTGTTTTTTTTCTGGAGCCCAAGCAAATCCAGAAACAGCTTCTGTGGCCAAACACCTGCAATAAAATAGGGCAAAAAGAAATGAAATATAGGCAGATGAAAGTCTGTTTCTGCTGCCCTTAGCCGATCCCTGGAAATGTCTAGCAGGTTCTCTAACATTCCTGAAACACCCTTGGCCCTATTAGATGTTCTAATGCAGATAGGAGGAGAAGTTTGATGCCATTTGGATTGAAAGGTGAACCTACACTTTGCAAAACAAAACAAAGCCATCCTTCTGTATTTGCACTTCTCTGAATTTTGCGATACAGTTCTGCAGTTAAGCAATGAGTGTAAAAAATGCACATTCTGAGGTAAAGTGTGCATAAAAATGCATGGGTCAGTGAAACCCAACATATAACACATTTTTGTATTTGGAGAAAAAAAAGTTTTGCAAAAATGTGTATAATAGGCAAACTTCCCATACATAGACAGGTATGGGAGAAGTAATTCTCGTGAAAGAACATGGTGAAGAGATTTCAACATGCTCTTGGATATCCAGAGTTTTTGATAATGAATTTATTCTCATTTGTGAGAAAGAACTGGTTCCTGGTTGTAGATGGTCATTTGCTTTCCTGGTTAAAAACAAACAAACTCCTAATGGCTCTGCTAATATGCTGCTTGGCATATACTATAAAACAGGGGTGGCTAACCAATGATCCTCCAGATGTTGTTGAACTTCAGAATGGCCAGTTGTCAAAGACGATGGTAGTTGCTGTCCAATAACCTTTGGAGGGCCACAGTTTAGTAATCCCTGCTAGAAAGGATATCCCAAACTATGGCCTGTCAGAAACTAGAATACCAAATTAACCTTTGATTGGGACTGAAAGGTACTCAGATTTCAGTGGATTCAGTTGCATTCTGTAGCTGCTGTAGTTTTGGTTTTGGCAATTTTTTTAAAGGGGAAAAATTATATTTTCCATCATTTGCTGTTGCCCTTCCAGAGGGTTTGAGACTCAGCACCAGTTCCTTGGCTTCTACCTTAGGAGAACGCTTTAAAAAATGCCTACAAAGCCCACATTCCTGCCCTACGGCCAATGGAGAGTTTTCAAGTATGAGAAGTGAAATTTGCAAAAGGATAGCCACGTAAGTTGTCATCTTCTGAAAATTACTGATACTTTTCAAATGGGCAAAACATGCTTTCTGAATAGTTGGCATATCCAAAAATGAAAGATTCCCCCCCTCCTATATATGACATTTCCTCCTTTAAAAATAAACAAACAGCAACACATCCTTAATATTCAAGGGAAATTGGTGACTGACAAGAGACAAACAATTCCTCCAATTCCTTAGTGAATGTAATAACTGTTAATTATGTGAAATGAAGCAATTTTCCCCTGTTATAAAGAAGGGATGGTTTCTAAATATGTCTGCTATTTGGTAATACATAGCCCTTCAATCTGAAAAGAGAATGCTATTCTACTTGTTCCATTTGTTTGGGAAAATAGGTCCAAATTGATTAAACTAATCATTTTATTCTAACTGCTCTTTTTAAAGGCAACTGCTGATTGCCTGCCCCCTTTTGTCGCTGCAGCAAAGCCCAAGATGGTACAAAATAACAATCTTGCCAGTTGTCACAACTATTTGCTCATTCCTTAATTAAACATAATATAGGGAACAGTATAATTCACATCTAATTAGAGAACATCTTCTTTAGTCATAAGGCAATATGGTTTGGGGAAAAAATATGGAAAGGGGCTGTGGGGGGTGACGTCAGAATGCCTGCTGTTCTCACCCAGTTACACTGGCCACAAGACCACAGTGCGGTTTTAGATATGTTCCCTCGCCTCCTCACTTTCAATGGACATCTCTCCTGAGTAGGGATCATGCTAATTCACTTTGAAATGCTGTGAGATCCAATTCAGGCTCTGCAACCACAGGCCATTGGGCTTCAGACCCTGAAGCCCAATGAAGTCAGTGGACCTTATACTCATTCAGCTCTGTTGGTCTGAGGCTACCCTGTAAAGCAACATCGGAAACATTGGGCTAGATTCAAAATTGAATCACATTTGCAAGGTTTATTCCAGAAGCATATATTGTTTCAGCAAGACCTAATACATGCAGGGACAACGTTTATCCCCTTTCCTCTTTTCTGATTAGCAGCCCTACCTCTACAGTTTTAGGTTCAGATACAGTATACCTATGGGTATTGGTTCCTGAAGTAAGGACAAACAACAATATGAGGGGTATGTTTCTTTTAGGTCTTCCTTGTGTGGGCCTCTGAGAAGCAGCTGCTTGGTGGCCACTGGTGGAGATAAAATGAATGCTGTACTAGATGGATTCTGTCTGATTCTGACAAGTTTCTTCTTATGTTTTTACTAATGTGGCCCACATCCAGCCACACACGCACAGCATTTTGCAGGTTTCACAATAAGTAGACATTACATTCTAATGGCCAATAATCCATACTGGATATATCAGAACAACCCAGATAACTGTTGACTTCAGAACTGTTCACTTCAGATAACCATTCACAGAATTCTCTGATCCGTGTGCAACAGATGTAAATGTACATTCAGAAAAGGATCAACACACAGTGCCTGTCCATTCTTAACTGAACATCCTTTGCAAACCATTGACACATATCTTAGGAACAGCAATATATAATTATTTACATGATAGATACACCTGGTGAAGGCTGAGGTGTGTGTCTTCTTCCAGGGTCATGCAAACACACACACAACCAACAACAACCCTAGAGCTAGGTCTATCCAGTTTGCTTTAAAGCTCCCTTTCCAAAGCTGTTACTCTTTTTTTAAAAAAAAGGCTTTCCACAATGACCAGAAAAATCCATCTTTACCGACCTAGAAAAAAAGTTTATGACTTAGGCTTCTCTGGTAGATCTATTAGTAGCTGCAAAGTTAAGAAAACCCAGCAAGTGCCCACCTTCGGTTAATCTCTCCCTCTTCTGATTGAGAGGCCTTCTACAAACAAAGGTTTTAACATTCAAAAGAGAGCTCGCCCAAGGGTCTTGTTACTCCATATAAAAATTAACCAGACTTTCCTTTCCCCATGTGGGAATAGACATCTGTTACAACACAATGCAGAAGAATGTAGCCCGCCTGTTAGCGGTGAGAGGGCACCTGCATACCAGGGCTAATACTTTTGACATCAGTAGCAATAAAACTTAAATCAGCTGCTTCCCTTTGCTGAGGCTTCCAGGAGGATTGAAACGGAGCAGCATTTGCTTGCTTGTTTTTATGTTGCTTCAGACAGAAATATTTTAAGACAAATGTGTGGAGGGTGACACGCATTGCAACCCTACAAGGCAGTCAGCTCTTTAAGAAGAAAAGGGTAGCCTCCCCTCACAAAAGCTCTACATTTTAGCTTAACTATATCCAGAGAGAATACTGAGGTGTAGAGAAATAATACCATGTACATGTTTCACTTAGGCCACATTCACACCATATATTTAAAGAGCCATAATACAGCTTTAAACAGTCATGGCATCCCACAAGGAATTATGGGAACTGTAGTTTGACCAACCCTCACTGGCTTCTCATCTGGTTCATGTACATGGGACAAATGATTGTTTGTTGTGGTTTTAAAAAATTGGACTCAGGCATCCAGATCCTAGACACATTGACTCAAAACCAAATCCCATTATTTCTGGAATTTGCTTACATTTGGTGTTATGAGCAGAATCCTGAGTCTAATTGGAGACCTCATCCAGTCACATTTAGAAAGGCAGCAATCGTGGCCTTGTGTACTTTTTCAAACCCCCCTCTTAGTGGAGTGCACCTGCCCATCACTGCGTGTAGGCCCAGCCCGCTTCCTGTGAAGTAGTTGGGTTTAGAAGAATTAGTTCTGCTTGCTTTGTGAGGCTGAGCCAGCCTCTGAATTTCTTATTCAAACCCCCCCCCACTCTGTTGCTCAAGCTCAACTGGAACCATTTCACACTTCCATTGTTCGGAGTTTTTTAATTTGTTTCCCTCCAGTCGAGCACATGTTTTAAAAGACGACCCCCCCCCAGCAGTCTTCTCTCCCCCCCTCTTTTCACATGGCTAAGCGATTATCTTCTTCCTAATCAAAGAGACAGATGAAAAGAGTTTATTAATAAAAGTTTCCCCTTCAGGAAGATTGGAAATGAATGATTAGTAAAATACACCCAATTTTACTTAAAGACCCCCCTCATAGAGAGGCATCTGTGAAGGGCAGGGATTCCAGAGTCATGGCAAGTAGTCGGGCATCTGGAAGCTATTTGCGATATGGATTAGAAGTCAAGCTGCACAAAGATACTGCCTCCAGTCACAAAAGCTTCTTCTGCGGAAGCAGAGAGAGGAGAGAGAAAAAAATATGCCGCTTGTTTACTGTGCTACTTTCCCCCTTTGCTTGTTATCTGTTTTATTTCCTCTCACGCTCCCCTCTCCCCACACCATTCATGTGCAATTATGTCTCCAGAAATATGCCAGCTGGTGGGACTTGTTAAGCATATATATTCGCCATGGAAAGATTTAGGAAGAAGAAAGAGGAGATGGCAATTCACACGTGCAGAAAAATACTCTGGAATGACGGTGGCCCAGAAGCTGTTGCTGGTAGGACCAAAATTTAGACACTTCCCAGCAGTCCTCTTTCCAAACTGTATTTCAATATATAGCGTCCCGTCCCCCTCCCCAGAAAATAAAGAGGAACTGTGAGTAAAGTCTCTTATATCTGAATGCTCAAGTCAGAAAAAGAGAGACTGGCAGGCTTGGTGTGTGTGGACTCAGCAGCTAATCGCATTGCATTCCAATCTTGGTGTCTTTTTGGCACTCAGTCCATCCAGTTCCATATCATACCCTTGAGTGCTGTCCATTTCTATCCCAATGTATACATTTTGTATGCATCTTTTATGTAAAATGCCTATATTTGTTAGAATTTCCTGTGCACCAAAAGTTCAGACTGTGCACAGTGCCCCCCCCCCCGGATATGGGGGCCGGGAGAATCTATGACCTGACCCAGGAAAAGCTGAGATAATGGCTGCACTCCACCTGGTGAACCACTTCTGCTTCCACCACAGGACACTCAGTACTGGCAAAATAGAGGTGATGCCAACAGCACAAGTTGATTAAGAACCTGCATTAATGCTGCATTAATACATGGAACACCTCTAAGATTTTTTGCTGGGGTTCCCCCGCCCGCATTCTTCAGAATTCCATCACTGTTTCTTCCATGCAGGAACATGAGGAACATCAAGCCATTATGACTATCACAAGGCCATTCTGTGCCTCACAAAAAGGATCCAACAATCTGCTCATCTTTAAGTCCTTAGCATGCAGACTGTTTTTTGTTTGCAGGAGTCTGGAGCTGGTCAGGGAAGAACACAAAAGTGTTTTTGTGTGCAGAAACGGATGGATTTTGTCCAGTTTTGTTACACACACACAAACACATATCCACATTAGTGAAATTTAAGAAAACTAAATAAATTAGTTTTTAGAAAATATATTCACATCTCAAATCACACCAAAACAAAACAAATACTCTGGCTAATGCAGCAGGTGTAAAATGAGGCAATGAGGGATGGGAATTGGCTAAAAACACTCACACATTGCTTCTCTTTTTCTTTCCTTTAGACTGAAGTCAGCAAGCGACATATAATATGGAGATCAATGTGAATTAAGAATAGCATTTATCAATTGGAATTTACACCCTCAATAGAAAAATGTAAGACACACAATCACACAGAAAACAAGCATATCAGGCTGGTACGACTCTTCTGTTCTATTGTGTAAGCGATACTTTCCCTTTAGTATTAAAAAGGGGCTTATAATTTACAAAGAAAGCCAATCAATAAATAAACTGTCCCTAATCAGCCAAAGAGCTGGCAGAATGACATTCCATTATCCTGTCAGACATATTGCAATCAAATGCAGGGAACCTCAAAAGGCAGGACTACGTCTTGTAGCTTGAGAGATCACTCTTTCCTGCCATTGCCCAGATATTTTACACCACAGTTTGGTGTCTGTGAAAGGAAAGTGAAAGGAAATCAACCTACATGCTGTACTGATTCCTGGGAACATTGTGTGTGTGCGTGTGTGTGTCATTTTATTTCATAAAGCTGTGTAAACTTCATCTGCTGGGCAAAGCAGCTCCCCTGTTGTGACGGCACTGTGTCACTTGGGCTCGGTGACAGCTGATTCTCAGCAGACAGCGCTGTCAGAGAATCAGAGACTTCCACATGTACAAGTGAAATTAACTTCTGTTAGTCTGACATTTCCCACAATCAATACTCACAGGGTCCTTGTCTCTAGGATCAAAATTCATAAATCAAAAGCAGAGAGCATGAAATAAGGTATTTGATAAATCCATTAACTGAAGTGGAAGTATACTTCTGCCAGGCTGTTTATAGTATACAGACACACTTGTGGGGGTAGAGGAAACTGTAGAAGGAAGGAAAGAAATGCCTTCAAATATGTTAAGAACAAGCAGTTGTGTTTTTCTGCATTTTTTAAAAAAAATGAGAAAAAAAGATTTGGATTATTGTATTGCTTTTCCAACAGGGCCAGTGCACTAAAAAATAAAGGATGGACGCCACAGGAATGTTATCACATTTTGGTTTGGGGTCTTGTTGGATAGGGAGAATCACTATTCTGACCTTATGAGTGGGATGGTCTTGTTAGTTACCAATTCTGATCCTATGGTTGCCCTCGTTTCCTTGACAGCCTACCAGGACTTCAGTGTGGCTAGAACAGGAGCTGCAGTAATTTCTGGGACTTGATCCACAATCCAGAAAGCTACTTGCACCCAAGTTTGTGACTACCTAGAGACACTAGGATTTCTGTTCATTAAATAACTATGTTTTATGCAAATTGTCATTCCTATCTATCTATCTATCTACACACACAATTCTAAGCTAACATGCAAGTGTCAGGAAAATATATGTGGCTTTTTCAAGCAATGAATAAAAATATATCATTTTTACCTCTTTAGAAGGCAAATCATTATTCAGGAGTCTTTCTCCCCTCCCAAATCACAATGTAACTCTGCAGTTCTGTCCTTTTATGTACCTTATAATTCTACATTTCTGAAGACCCCTTGATGGGGCTTCCCCCCCCCCCCTAAAAAGCATGGCAAGGAAGGATTTTTTAAAAAGTTAAAAGCTTAATTTAAGAATTTTTTATTGCTCTTCTTTAACAAAGCAACAATAAAAACCACCCCTAGAATCCTACAAGCAGTTGAGGTCAGACAACTCCTATTCCTTTTGAACCTTCAGTGCCTACTGAAGACTTTTCTTTATTGCAGTAGGCATTTAACTAAATTCTGATTTTATAGTTTAGACTTTTTTTTTGTATTGAGCTGCTTATACACCACTTAGAAATTATTGTAATTAAGTGCTATATAAATTGTCAAAGTAATAAAAAATAGAACAATTTCAGTGTTCTAGACAGCTGAACACCATAAGGCCTGTTGGAGACCCATCAACCCCTACAGAAGGACACAAACAAGCACCAGAAAGTAAAGAATGGCATAAATCTGTAAAATAATTTAAAATGTGCAGGCAAGAACACATACCACTCTGGCACCTCTTAACTATTTGAAAGTAAAAAAGAGGAAGAAATAATGTCACTTCCCCAAAGGGACTGTCTCTTTGAATTCACCCACAAAACTAGACTGGACCTATTCGTCTGCAAATTGGCAAGTTTCATCATTCTGGAGGTGCTCCTGTGCCTTTAAATTTCATCCACTTTGTCCAAAAGAGGGCACACAGAGCTTCATTTTATAATGCACAACTCCAATCAAAGCAGTGAGCAACTCAGAAAGAAAAGTGGATTTGTTTATTCTTTATGTACAGATGTAGATACCTGTACAATACAAATCCTGGAACCCATGCTGTGTACTACCTCCAGTGTTACAGGTAACGTACAGCTGAATATGAGTTTCTGGGGATTGTGAGTAGCAGAGACCTTTGACACTTATATGCTGCTTTTGGACTTCCAATAGTAAGACAAAACTGATTCCTCTCTCTTCTACTAATCCCACACTGGATGTCACGGTAGCTGTTTAACTCCTGCTGCTCTATGAGCTGTCATAGACCTGCATATTTTTTATGATCGGGCTGTAATCCTCTGAAATGGAATGTAGTGGTGAAGACTGTAAAGCCAAGAATTCACAACCAATCAATTAATCAATTGCCTGCTTTTGATTGACTTTTGTGAACTACCCAGAGGATTTTGGTTTGTGGGTGGTCTAGAAATTAAATATATAGTGAGAAAGGAGCTGAATGTGGTCTTCCAGATCTAGTTCCAGTGGCCTTGGAACTCTCCTAAGGCCACACACCCTCATTGACCCTGTTTCACACCCCAAATGTTTTTGCTCTGCTGAAATAGCTGCTTGAACAGCAGTTATGCCTCTGTCTTGCCTGGATGGAAGGAGGAAGGAGAGGGTTCTGTGAGTTTGTGTAGTAACTAGCTTACAGTACAGAGGCAAGATTTACATACATTGCTCCATCCCCTTCTGCCTCTCGTCCCACCTAACAGTGATATACATCTCTTGGTAGATTGCCCAGCAGGGGATGGAAAAAAGTTTTTCTCCTGGGGGGCAGACACACAGAGAGAATGTGAAAGAAATGCCCCATTTGGAAGCAAACACATTTGTGTAACCCTTACCATTTGTGAAACAAACAGGAGCACAACTCTGGCCGTGATTAATGTGGGTTTTGGTCTTGATCGAAATGACAGATCAGTCTACTACAACAAATGCTTTTAAAAATATACAAAAAGTTTCCAAGGGAGCTTTAGGAGTAATCAGCATTCCGAATCAGAACCACATATTTAATAAATTTGGGGTCACGTTAAAAGGGAAATCATGGCAGATATACCAGAGAGAAGATCAGATACTGCAGACAAAGACCAAGGGGCATCCATCAGCTGAATGTCACTATGCCACATCATATGGGTGCTCCAGTCACACATTCTAGGCCAGAACAGAAGTCATGTGTGAAGGGAAACATGCTGTCTTTCCAGTATACAGGGACATTCAGCCGGTCACAAGAGGCTCGGGTGAAATAATCCAAATAATACTTTAAAAAAGAAATGGGATGTGTTTGATTCATTTCTGGCACTAGCCAAATAAATCCTACCACATACTTTCTTTTCTATAAAGATCTTCCCCAACAACGGCCTGCAATAAAAATGACATTATAAATTGCCGGGCCCTTCCCTGGAGATATGATACTAATATTAAGACTGCTTTATTTTATATATTCAGTCACTACACATCAGCTCATACAAATG
Organism: Podarcis raffonei; assembly: GCF_027172205.1. Taxonomy (NCBI): domain Eukaryota; kingdom Metazoa; phylum Chordata; class Lepidosauria; order Squamata; family Lacertidae; genus Podarcis; species Podarcis raffonei. The sequence goes on along the minus strand of NC_070608.1, from coordinate 56,550,482 downwards.
GTTTGATTTTGCCTTCCTCTAATTACAACGGGAGCCAATAATTAGAACAGTTTTTTTCTATATAGATCCTCTGTCTTCTAACATGTCAATAGTTGTGGTTTTCCTAGAGAGTTTAAATGTACTGCAGTAGGTGCCCTTGAGAAAGATTTTTGTTGTTGTTGTTGTTATTCAGATCCAATAAAGTTTCTACCCCTCCATCTTTGCATTTCTCCTATACAATAATTTGCTCCTAAAGAATATATTTTACCCAATATTTGCATATCAGAACTGGGAGAAGAGAGAAAGAGAAAGAGAGAGGGAGGGAGAGAAACAGAGAGAGAAAGAACTATGACTAACTGGCAAAGAAAGAACTTCTTCATGTGTGTATAGAGAATAAAATTATTTCATTTATATCACTTATTTCACATCCTGGGTGAGCAAGGATAATAGATTTGTCATTTACAGTCATTCAGAAGACTGAGTCCAATTTTGTTGTAAAGCAGTTATACTGGATATAAATTATCAGGTATTAGACAATACAACAAAGGATGGGGAACTATTCTCTCCTTTCACAAAGTGCTCTTCTTCAGCACTTGCCAAGTTGAAAAATAAATACAATTGACTGTGCTGTTTAACTGAGTAAAGTCACTCATGCCATGATGTAGCGAGCTGTACATGCTCACATGAACCTATGAAACGTTTGATAGGTGTGAGGGGTAGCCTTCTCCATCCTTTCAATGGAGAGAGCTACAGCTCCATGTGTATAAAGTGATGTGAATTCAGATAATCTCCTTCCACTGAAAGAATTATTTGGGGCTAGCAGAACCTCCATTCATCTGACCACAAGAACTTGGAATGAATCACCGGATCAGGCTACTGACATTTACATGGGGAAAAAATATTTTAATGTGTCTCCAGTTCCTCTTTCTAGGCTGTAACTTTTGACTTTCCTTTTTTTATTGTGTGTGTAAGCATAGTGTCTGAAGTTCACAAAAAGGCTTACAATGGGATGGTTTGAAATCCCTCTGGTTTTGAGAAATGGAGGATCTTGATATTACTAGCAAAATGAATTACAAAGAACTGTACCTTTAAGAATGAACACCCAAGTTTGTTTCCCCTCCTTTTTTTCTCCACATCCCTTTTTTACTTTTGCATCCTTCATATTCTAAGCCCAAGGGCAGGGAGTGTCTTGGCTTTTTTAATTGACCAGAAAGTCACAGTAGCAGCCTTTTGGGATGAGGTGTGGGATAAATGAGCTTCAAATAAACATTTTTTAAAACCTGATCTAAAGGGCTACAGATAGTGCTAAAGTGTACAAATAGAGTTTGGTGTAAGTATATCTACATAGGTATGGACATATCAGTCTATTTCAGTTTGGCTTCATAAGTTCATTTTCTCTATTTTTCACATCAGTCTGCAATTTTTTTATATTAAAAAGCACAGAAAAATTCCATTAGTTTTGAAAATATTTTCACAGAATTCTTCCCCCCCTTTTTTTTGCAAATTTTGCAAATTTTACTAATTTTTACTAAATTCAGCAAGCCTTATGTAAGTGCAGCTAGGACTCTTCCATTTTTCAGCCCCGTGAGTTGGATCTGAATACTGTACGTCCTACAATATGCAGATCTGTTGACCAACATTCATAGAAAGCTGATTCAGAGACAGTCTTATTATGTGGATAGCAGCAAATAAAAGGAAGTTCTCAGAGAATCACAATGAAAACTATTTCTCTCTTTTTAACCAGGTTTCAGTCTATTCTGTTTCACAAGATTTTTCCATTGCAGTATATTTCAGTTCCCCCACCATCTCCCTCCAACATTCTCGATGCCTCATTCAAAAACAATGTAAAAGAAGTTGTTTGGTACCACAAATTTGAATGTGCTACTTTTAAGGGCATGGTAGAAGAATTACAATCACAATTAATGACATGTCAATATCTTTCTAAGAAAAATATTGATGTCCAATTGGCAATCAAGCGCTTACTAGATAGCATAGCCATATTTCAATGACTCCCATCCATCAGACAGGATGCTGAAATGCCAGTAAAGTTTGGAGAGATGAACCCCAAAGTGAAGTGAGAAAGGGTCCAATAAAAGGACATGGAGCCCTTAAGCCAATTGTTACTGGCTGCAACACACACACACCTCCTGCGCAAATAGGTCCAATATTATTTCAATATGGTTATGGATGACACTTTTTTAAAAAATAAAGAGTATCAGCGCTGTTAAGTACCAAGCCATGAACTAAAAGCTATCCCACACACCTGTTAGAAAGAAAAAAAGGAGCAATCCTGTATATGTAAGTACAAAGTACACATTGTTTCTAGTTTATAGTCTGCAGCAGTACTGAAAACAAGGATTCCCCAAACACGGCAAACTGTTGGTATGTGACCCAGTGCCTCTATAAAAAATGGATGCCTGGTCTAAATGATTTGTAAACTGACTGGCTCAAAGGTAAAACAGTAGGTCCCTTGCTACTTGTAACGAAGCGTTCTTTGGTATATTTTAGAGATGAGCAGGAGTCTCCATTCTGTTTTGCTAGGAGGGTTTTTGGGGGGGGGGCTGAGATGGCTGTGTCATGTGTTGAACTCCACCTATCTTCTGCTTTAACTTAAATAATTTCTAAAAGTAATTTTGGAGTTGCTTCAGTGTTCTATAAGCATCTCCTCCCCGCCCAGTTACATTTTAGCAATGCTCATGAATGCTCATGCACTGGGCAAAGCAAAATCGGTCCATGATCACATGATCCCTTCAGGATTCCTTTATGTGCCTGGTGCTTTGTGATTTAATTACAAAAGACACCCTGTGGGGGCAGCTTAGCATAGCAGTTCCATTTTCAAGACAATTCAGCGATTCAAATAAATAAATGTTTCTGTGTGATCACACTGAGATTCTCTTTTTGCTCAGCGTTTTTATTCAGTGTGCACATGCTGTCATGTACATTGGCAACTTGAAGGGAAAGAAAGTTATTCAAAATGGAGACTACATGTGCAACAATGGCACGTGCAGAGTTCGGAATGGGAGAGAAATCTGATTTCAGTTCGCACTGAAAGACAAACCTACTTCATTTTTTTTATAAGATATTTATTAAGGTTTTTTATAATATTACAATAAAATAAAATAAGAAAAAACAGAATAACAAAAATACAGAATAAAGAAACTTTTTAAGAAAAGAAAAACACATATACATTTTCAATTACTTATTTTCTTTTAACTTGTTTCCCGGACCTCCTCATACCTCCCTTTTTTGTATTCCACCCCAAATTGTTAGTTCAGCAAATCCTTACCATTATATTATTACCTATTTATAATCCTTTTTTTTCATATCTCTTAAAGCATTACAGCTGGAAACCACTTAATTTCAATCCAACATCATTCTAACACTCATTAATTTTACAATATTTCTGTAGATAATCTTTAAATTTCTTCCAATCTTCTTCCACCGACTCTTCTCCCTGGTCTCGGATTCTGCCAGTCATTTCTGCCAATCCCATATAGTCCATCACCTTCATCTGCCATTCTTCCAAAGTGGGTAGTTCTTGTGTCTTCCAATACTTTGCAATAAGTATTCTTGCTGCTGTTGTAGCATACATAAAAAACGTTCTGTCCTTCTTTGGCACCAATTGGCCGACAATGCCCAGAAGGAAGGCCTCTGGTTTCTTCAGAAAAGTATATTTAAATACCTTTTTCATTTCATTATAGATCATTTCCCAGAAAGCCTTAATTCTTGGGCACGTCCACCAAAGGTGAAAGAATGTACCCTCAGTTTCTTTACATTTCCAACATTTATTGTTGGGCAAATGATATATTTTTGCAAGCTTGACTGGGGTCATGTACCACCTGTATATCATTTTCATAATATTCTCTCTTAAGGCATTGCATGCCGTGAATTTCATACCTGTGGTCCACAACTGTTCCCAGTCAGCAAACATAATGTTATGTCCAACATCTTGTGCCCATTTAATCATAGCAGATTTCACCGTTTCATCCTGAGTATTGCATTTCAACAGCAAGTTATACATCTTTGACAAAATCTTAGTTTTGGGTTCTAACAGTTCTGTTTCTAATTTTGATTTTTCTACCTGGAAGCCGATTTTCTTGTCCAAATTATATGCCTCCATTATCTGATAATAATGTAGCCAATCTCGCACTTTGTTTTTTAGTTTCTCAAAGCTCTGCAGTTTTAGTCTATCTCCCTCCTGTTCCAAAATTTCCCAATATTTCGGCCATTTGGCCTCCATATTGAGCTTTTTCTGAGCCTTCGCTTCCATTGGTGACAACCACCTTGGGGTTTTATTTTCCAGTAAATCTTTGTATCTTATCCAAACATTAAACAATGCTTTCCTGACAATATGGTTTTTAAATGCTTTATGCGCTTTAACCTTGTCGTACCACAAATATGCATGCCAACCAAAAACGTTGTTAAAACCTTCTAAGTCCAAAACGTCTGTGTTCTCAAGAAGCAGCCAATCTTTTAGCCAGCAGAATGCTGCTGATTCATAGTAAAGTTTAAAGTCTGGCAGGGCAAATCCGCCTCTTTCCTTTGCATCAGTTAATATTTTAAATTTTATTCTGGGCTTCTTGCCCTGCCAGACAAATCTAGAAATATCTTTCTGCCACTTCTTGAAACAATCCATTTTGTCCACAATCTGCAATGTTTGAAACAAAAACAACATTCTAGGCAAAACATTCATCTTTATAACTGCAATTCGACCCAACAAGGAAATCTTCAGATTTGACCAAATTTCTAAATCTTTTTTCACTTCCGTCCAACATTTTTCATAATTATCTTTAAATAAGTTCCCATTTTTTGCTGTCATATTAATCCCCAAGTATTTCACTTTCTTGACCACGGTTAAACCTGTCTCATTCTGAAACCTCTCTTTTTCAATCAGTGTTAAATTTTTCTCTAAAACCTTAGTTTTTGACTTGTTCAGTTTAAATCCTGCCACTTGACCAAATTTTTGAATTAGTTCTAAAACCCTTTTAGTACTAGATTCTGGCTCCTGTAACGTCAGTACTAAATCATCTGCAAATGCTCTCAATTTGTACTGTTTGGCTCCGACCTGTATACCTTTAACCAACCGGTCCCTTCTAATCATGTTCAGCAAAACCTCCAGGACCGATATAAAAAGCAATGGAGAGATTGGGCACCCCTGTCGTGTCCCTTTTTCTATCTTAAATTCTTCCGTCACCACGTTGTTTACAATTAATTTTGCCTTTTGTTCAGAATATATTGCACCTATACCATTTTCAAAACCTTGGCCTACCCCCATCCCCTGTAGGTTCTTCTTCATAAAACTCCAAGAGATGTTGTCAAAAGCTTTCTCCGCGTCCACAAATATCAAAACTGCTTTAGTATTTATATTCACTTCTAACTTTTCCAATATATCAATTATATTCCTCAAATTATCAGACAAATGTCTTCCCGGGAGAAAACCCGCTTGGTCCTTATGAATCTCTTCCATCAATACTTTTTTCAATCTCTTGGCCAGAATGTCAGCAAAAATTTTGTAATCCACATTAAGTAACGATATAGGGCGGTAGTACTTAAGCTGAGTCTTTTCAGTCTCTGTTTTCGGTATAAGTGTAATATACGCCTCTTTCCACGACTCTGGTGCCCTTTTCCCTTCCAAAATTTCATTGCAGACTTCCTTCAAAGGTTGTAATAGCCACTCTTTCAAAGATCTATAATATCTAGAAGTCAGCCCATCTGGTCCTGGAGATTTGCCCAATTGCATATTTTGAATGGCACCTTCTACTTCCTGTTCAGATATTTTATAGTTCAACATTAATTTACTTTCTTGAGAAATTTTCTGTAATCCGTTTATTTTCAAAAATCGGTCTATATCCATTTCTTTCTGAGGCCCTTGTGAATATAATTGTTTAAAATATTTCTGGAAACAATTTCTAATCTCAATTGCGTTATGTATGTTCTTTCCTTCCACTTCTAAATTTGTAATAGTATTTAATTTTTGTCTTTTTTTCATTTGCCAAGCCAGCAGTTTCCCACATTTGTTGGCTGATTCAAATGTCTTTTGTCTCATTTGTTTGATTTTCCATTCTATTTCCTGATTCATCATTTCCATATATTGTACTTGGTATAATTTTATTTCTCTCAAAATCTCCTGCGACTTTGGTTTTGCCCTCAATTTCTTCTCACTCTCTTTTATTTTCTCCAAAATTTTGTCTTTCTTCTCATTTTGACTTCTCTTCTTTATTGCATTCTGTTGTATCAGAAACCCTCTCATAACAGCTTTGCTTGCGTCCCAGATTACTCTTTTTTCTACATTGGTGTTCATGTTTATTTCAAAATAGTCTCTCAAAGTTTTTTGGGCCTTTTTATAGACTTCTTCATCTCCAAATAAAGTGTCATTCATCCTCCATCTGAAGGAGCCGGATGATATTAGCTTCATCTCCATCCTTAAAGCGTTATGGTCGGAGCAAGTTTTTGGGCAGATTTCCACTTTCCTTATCTTTGGTGCCATTCCTCTAGTTACCCATATTTGGTCAATTCTAGTCCATGTCATCTTGGCTTCAGAAAAGAAGGTTCCCTCTCTTCCCAAGGGATTCTTCGTTCTCCAAATGTCCACTAAATCCATATTGTCTGTCATCTCAAAAAAGGTTTTAGGTAGTCTCCCATCCTTGGTGACTACATGCCTTTGTGCCTTGTCCATGTTTGTAGATACTACTCCATTCATGTCCCCCATCAAAATCGTGTTATAATCCAAATAGTCCAATAAAATCTCATGCAACTTTTTAAAGAATTCAGATTTCCCCTCATTCGGTGCATAAATTCCTACGATCAAAAATTTCTCTCCTTGAACTTGAATTTCAATTGCCAAAAATCTTCCTTGTTCATCTTTAAAAATTAATTTTGGTAATAGTCTCTCCTTTGCATATATCACAATTCTTTTTTTAACTTTATCCGATGAAATAAACTCCTGTCCCAATCTCTTGTTAATGAGTATTTTCCTGTGTAACCTTGTTACATGGGTTTCTTGTAGGCAAATCAAGTCCAATTGTTCCTTTTTTAATAGGTGAAAAACACTTTTTCTCTTCCGAGGGGAGTTAAGACCATTACAATTCCAACTTAAAAGTTGCAGAGCCATGGTGGGGTTACTTCTCTTTACCTCCAACTGCTCCGAGTGTCTGTTCTTGTTCTGTCGGTGGTGTCTCTTTCTCTGGGCCGTGTAGTCCAAAGGATAAGTTTGCTATGTCTAGTATTCCTTTTTCCAATGCTCTTGGCTCTTCTCCGACTTCCGCTTCTTTCTGTAAATCTTCTTCGTGGTCTTTCAAAAACCTGTCTTTGTCATTGACTGATCTTATTTTTATCTTTCTTCCTTTATATTTAAAGGACAGTCCTTGAGGAAATTCCCACCTAAAAAGAACTCTGTTACTTCTCAGCAGGGCAACTAGGTCACTGTAGTTAAGCCTTAAATCCAAAAGATGTTTTGGGATATCCTTGAATATCTCCACTCTTGAGTCATCAATCTCCAAAGTCCTTTGATAGTGCAAATTCAAAATTTTCTCTCTCTCCTCCTTTGATCGAAAAGTAATCAAGCAGTCTCTCACCTTGTTCCTCCTTTGTCCTCTTCTGAGTCTAAATGCACTCACTATCTTAAATTCTTCCTTGCCCAAGTCCTGTTGCCAAAAATCTGTAAATTCCTGTGTAAGAAAGTCAGCCAAATTGTCTTTCTCACGTTCTGGTACCGCCCTAATTCTTAAATTCTTTTGTTTATCTTTCAATTCAATCATAGACAATGTCAAACCGTGGTCCTCCAATTGCTTATATACTGGTGGTATCTTCTCTTGAGTAGCAGTTGCTATGTCTTTTGCTTCTTCAGCAATCTTTCTGGTCAAAGCAGATTCCTGCAATAATTTTTCAATAGATTGTGTATTGGTAGTGACCTTCTGTCCAAATTATTAATGCTTGTAGTATTCAGATCAATTTTAACTGATGCTTCAGATACTTGTTTATTTGTCTCAGCTACTTGTTTGGCTAAATTTTCCAAAGATTCATTAATTTTTCCAAGTGCATGTGCTAAAACATCTTCAGATGACATAACTTTTGGTTTAACCTGTGGGGGAGTGACCCCTGGTGTTCCAGCTGCACCAGATGTTGAGGCCCTTCGCTGTTGTGCAGTGTCTGTTCAGTATTGCCTCCCAGACCTAGTAGTCTTTTCTTGCACTGGCTCTAACTTGGCTTTTCCATCTGCCATAACACTCTCATGAGAATCCAAGGTCGGTCCCACGGTTTGAAAGGTTGTTTTGAAAAGGAATTTTCCAACCCAGTTGTTGTTGTAACAATGTCAACCTCCTCTAGGGGGACACAATAACCAGAACTTGCAACTTTTAAAGTACAAATATAGTCCTAATAAGTCCCCCAATTCACTTAAAAGGAAAATAACAGTTTCAGTCCACTTAAAAAGTTACTTTAAAACCAGGAGAAGTCCAGAAAAACTGTATCTCTTTTGCAGAGCTAGCTGTCAAAAGTCCTCTGCTTACCGATAGGCTTTCCACTGAGCGGCTTTCCTTATCTAGAGGCAGTCCGTTCCCAGGTTTAAGGCAGCGGATTTTAGCTTCCCTTTCCTCTTATTTTGCAGGTAATTAAGCCACAGACTTTCCCCCCTCCACTCCTGCAATTTGGAGGGGAGACCACTTTCTTGATGTTAGAATTTGAGCCTTTTTTAAAACGTCTTTCCAGGCTTCCGCTTTACAGTCTCTTTGCTTTGATCTATTTACAAGATAGGAAGGCAGACTTCCTGTTTATACCTTCCCGCTTCGGTCTCAAATTAGCTTATTTTAGTCCTTTTAAATCCAATTTTTAGTCCTACTCACGAGTAGTTACTTTAAAATCCAATTGTCCCAGGAAAAAGTCAGCGCTCTCTGATCACGGCTGTGCGGCTTCGCTCCGCGGAAGAAGCAGTCGACTCTCAGCACCGCGCTGCTCCCGTCCCGCTCCGGAGCCCTTAAAGGGGTTCCTTTGCAGATTGGGGGTGCGCAAATGGTGCCCGCCGAGTCCCCACGTTCACAGGCTTCCCCCGCCTGTGATTTTTAAAGGGTCCCCGCTTCGCCGCAGCGGCAAGACCCGATCCCACGGAGCTAGTCCCTCCGAGACTCAGAGGGAATCCGCCATTAATCGATGGCGCTGACCCGGAAGTAAGACAAACCTACTTCATCTGCAGTTCCCCAAACAATATGAAAATCAAAACGCAGTCATCCTTCGAAATTTGCATGTCTCTGAATTTTGCAGTGTAGTTCTCCAGCTCAGTAATGTGTGAGAAATGTAAATACTAGAGCAAGATATGCCTATAAAAGCATATATTAGTAAAAAATAATAATGCAAAATGCATTAAATTAGGGGAAATTGCTTTGCAAAAGGTTTTATATTTCAGAAAATTACACACAAAATGTGTTAATTATGAGAGATTCACACTAAAATCCTAGCTAATTTACAGGATGACATTTTTGAAAATTACAAACAGATGTGAAATTGTGGATAATTGAATTTAAGACTGGAAAAATGAGAAACTGAAATTGTCAGGTTCACCCATTGTCAGCACACCTAAAGGAAGAGTCAAGAGGCAATAATTATGGGAAACAGGCTATATTTATTAAATATAGCAAATTCAGAGGATCTGTAAATAAACTGAATTAACCAAATTACCCAAATCAAATTCATCTGGGCAGGTGAATTTCAATTTGAATTAATGCAGTAAGATTTGGAAAGAAAACCGAATGCATTTATTCTGAGTGTGGAAACCTGGCACATACATCATGGCTCTGCCAGCCATCCTGATATGCATACCAGGTGTTATGTCTTGAGCTTGTATCCCAGAACAATCAGCAGGCAGGATTCTAGAATGCACTAACATGATTGGCCCATAGGAGCTGTCCAATCCGGCTCCAATAGGATAGTCTGAATCAGCCTATCAGGTGTGATTGATGGTGTAAATAAAGTATATATAGCTCAGGGTCTGGGCGGGGGCAAACACACAGGATGACTGACTGTTTTTACTTTGAGGTGAAATAAACACATGAAAAGAAGAAGAAGAGTTTGGATTTTATATCCCACTTTATCACTGCCCTAAGGAGTCGCAAAGCGGCTAACATTCTCCTTTCCCTTCCTCCCCCACAACAAACACTCTGTGAGGTGAGTGGGCTGAGAGACTTCAGAGAAGTATGACTAGCCCAAGGTCACCCAGCAGCTGCATGTGGAGGAGCAGGGAATCGAACCCAGTTCACCAGGTTACGAGTCCACCACTCTTAACCACTACACTACACTGGCTCTCCATTGATGGCTTTCCATTGAGTTTATTTCACCAGACCTAAAGGACCTCCAGGGCAGAGCTCATAGAGAGTGACTAGCAAGTGCTCTTGTCCCAATAATGCCTCAAGTATAGAAATGAGCATTTCTCAAATGCTCTCACCTGCCTGGCGTTAATGCCAATTGGGCCAAATCAAACAAATACCTCTCCAGTCATGCCCACAGCACCCAACAGTGTGGAGTAGGTGAAAATGAAGAGTCCCAAGGGTTAAAAGAGCAATATGCAGAGCTCACACTGTAAATGGCAGGAGGGCCAGTGGTGATAGAAGATTGTGGGATGGAGCTGGCTTAAATAGCCTAGTCTCCATCTCTTTGGTCATTGGGCAAGGTAGCCCATTCCATTCCACTCCAGACTAAACCACTCTCTTCTTCTTCCAGGGCTGGAGGGATGTGTCAACTACATACCCCCATGAGAGGTGGGAATGACATTCCTAAGCCACAGTGAACTGAACAAAGTCCAGGATTTTTTTAGTGATGCTATGCCAAGCGGTTGCAGTATGTGTTTGTGTGTAAAATACATGCAAACCTTCAGGTTGTTTGTGGGTAAATATTGAAGAGCATCATCTGCCTCCTAGTAGTGTCTCAGAATTTAAATCTGCTGGAAGTTTCAGACGCTCCAAGTCACAGATCACAACATTCAAAAGTTCAAAAGCCAACCGATAAACACAACTTTGACGGTTGTATTTAAAAAATATTTTTGATATTAATAATATCAAATAATATAGGCATACCAGTTCCAGCTGTGATGTCAGACTGAAAGTGCTTAGAAATGATTTGAATATAGTTTTCTTACCTAGGAGGTATACGGAGAAGAAACATTTTTGTGATTTGTTTCATGGGGCTCCTCCGTGTAACCAGTTTGTGTAAGTCAGGCATGGCCAAACTCGGCCCTCCAGATGTTTTGGGACTACAATTCCCATCATCCCTGACCACTGGTCCTGTTAGCTAGGGATGATGGGAGTTGTAGTCCAAAAACAGCTAGAGGGCCGAGTTTGGGGATGCCTGGTGTAAGTAAGTCAGGAGGCTTGCTAAATAAACTGGTAAAGCTTATGTGGTGATTAAACCACACTCAGCTTTTACTGATCATTCAGTCTGATTTGCTTATGGGGCAGTTATATGACAATGAACAACACTAAGATTCCTGCATTGCAGGGTTTGGACTAGATGACCATTGGGGTCCCAACTCTACCATTCTACAATTCTATGATTAATCTTGATTTGCTTTTGGGTTGTTTAAAGTGGAGTTGTACGCCAGATTCAGCCTAGGCCTGAGCCAAACGGGGCCTACTTGGAGGGCCTCCAGTCTTGGACAAGTCAGATACAGACAGCCATGGATTGCTGTGAGTTGCGGTGGATTAGCCCAGAGTGATCTGTGTCAGAGGCCTGGGCATCAGACAGGATGGCATCAAAAATGGCCAAGAACTGCCTGGGGGGAGGTTGGCCCAGTACCATGGCTCTCCCTGGCTGATGTGACATCACTCTGCAGCAGACATAGGCAAACTCAAACCTCCAGATGTGTTGGGATTACAATTCCCATCATCCCTGACCATTGGCCCTGTTAGCTAGGGATCATGGGAGTTATAGTCCCAAAACATCTGGAGGGCCAAGTTTGCCTATGCCTGCTCTGCAGGATCAATGCCTCTTCTCAACATCTGCTGAACAGAAGCAAAGATCCTGCAGGGTCTGGGTGCTTCTTTGCAATCGGCTTTCTTTCAGGAAAGCCACTTGTAAAGCAGCACTATGCAAGATTTTATGTTATTAAAAATGTAGATATTATGTTACGCATCATCATGATCAATCTCAGAATCCATGTTGAATGATAGTACAATTCAATTGTGCAAGATAAAACTCAAACTTGTTTAATTTGAACAATGTCCAGACAATCTTCTCTGAACAACCTAATAGGTATTAATGATTCACAAGCAGCTCTGAATCACAGCCAGGGTGTTAATCTTTTTTTCCCCTCTCTCCAAAACATCAGATCATGAAAAATATCATTACACTTTTAATGAAAGATATCCACATTACAAATGAACATTTTGCCTTCAAGGAGAAAGGTAATATGTCTCCATCGTAGTCATAGTATCTTAGTTAATTACTAGCTTGCAATTTCTATGGAACTGAATTTGAATTGCACATTAATAATGAATGAAATAAGTAGGATTAATTTTATTGTAATGAATATCAAGTCATCTATGATGATTGGCTTTTCTGCTTTTGCTTCTTCTTCTTCCTTTTTTTTATAAAGCAAATGCCTTATAAATATTCTAATTTTCTGTGAAATTACTGAGAACAATTTTCAGGAATTTATTTGTACATAAACTTTAAGAAAATACCTCAAGGGATATGTTTAGTTTAAAATGCTATAATGGGAGAAAAGGGGGAAGGAGGCTAGACATTTGTCAATTAGTTATGAATTTCCTCAAGGTTAGAATCAATTAAGCTAATAAGAAAAATCCACAGGATTGAAACTAAAAGTTGAAGGATAATTGTCACTAAAAGAGCTAAAGGAAAGACTGTATTTAAAAGTGGTCAATTAAAGGCTTATCCCCGCTTGTACATTTATCACTTGTTGACCACAATATCAAGTAATAACTGGCACTTATTATCACTATCAGTCATCACAGATCAAGAACCACCACACAGAACTTTCATATCAAATCCAAAACGTGTCCAATCATACATTCAATGGGAGTCATCGAGTGTTGAATAATAAAGTAATGCGTACATGTTATGTGTGAAGCAGCACAAAATAGCAACACATTGACTGAAAGATCTGACGGTAATCAATGCATTTGCTTAATGGTCTGCTCAATCGGTAGAGAACCTCATCTCCTTCTGAGCAACCTCCTGGAGGTCATGTGCCAGTGGTAAAAGTGAGCAGAGCAACCAATGCGAATTTTATCTTTGTACAGTAGGCTAGTTTCTTCTACACATAATAGCACAGCCCTCTCTATTCTCCATCCAGACAAGTAACAAGCATTATTCTAGTTTAAGGGCATACTCCAGCCAGGCAAAAACTATCAAGCAAGAGCGTGGCTCTGCAGGGTATGTAGCCTAGAGTTCCGAAAGGCAGAGTCCCAGTCAGTCACATTTGGCCCCCAGGCCTCAGGTTTCACACCCCCTCTATTAGAAATGCAATAAATGCTATCCTAAGTACCAAATAGGGATGCGGGTGGCTCTGTGGGTTAAACCACAGAGCCTAGGACTTGCCAATCAGAAGTTTGGCGGTTCGGATCCCCGCGATGGGTTGAGCTCCTGTTGCTCGGTCCCTGCTCCTGCCAACCTAGCAGTTCGGAAGCACGCCAAAGTGCAAGTACATAAATAAGTACCGCTGCAGCGGGAAGGTAAATGGTGTTTCTGTGTGCTGCTCTGGCTCGCCAGAAGCGGCTTAGTCATGCTGGCCACATGACCCGGAAGCTGTACGCCGGCTCTCTCGGCCAATAAAGCGAGATGAGTGCCGCAACCCCAAAGTCGGTCACAACTAGACCTAATGATCAGGGGTCCCTTTACCTTTACCTTTAAGTACCAAATATGTCATTTAGTGTCAACCTTTGAGAATGTCACAAGCGTTTGAACAGGAGTGCCCCAAAAAGCAATTACTAATGTTCAAATGCTTGTGAACAAGACTGAGGTAGGCAAGGCAAACAGACCCCAGCTCACCTGGAACATATCCTTCAACTGTCCCAATTTAATTGGCCATCCCATTTTGGGGGCCGTTCTGTCACGTGAGTCACCCAGCTCCTGTGAGATTACGGCCCTGAAAGACATTTTTGGGTGCTGTGCTCTCACGTGAGTCACCTGGCTCCCACAAGATCATGGCCCCCAAATATGTATGTCCCTGTTTTCCTCTAGGCATTGTTGGAGGGTATGCTGGAGCCTGTAAGTGACCATCATCCTCCAGAGCAATTGTGCATTCCAGAAGCCCTAGTGGGATGCACTGCCACACCATGTTTGGAACTGGAACTATCAGTCCTCTCATCCCCTTGGGGATGATGAAATGGGCAATTTCAGTCCAGTTGATCACATGGAAACATGCTCTGCTGAGGCTTCTGGCTTTCATATCCACTGCCTAAGGTTGGGGAAAGATGAACCAAGGAGATGGCAACACTTCTGCGCCTTGCAAAAGGCTCAAGGTTGTGAGCATGCCTGAACAAGGATCTTGCAAATGCTCAACGCCTTGTCAGTTGCACAGCAGGATGTTAGCACACCCTTCAAATCTTTATTTTCACATTACCAGTCCTTACAATAATTTGCTAGAAGACAGATCTGCAGGAATTTTATGAATCATGGTGTGTGTGCACGTGTGTGTGTGCAAAAGCAGTTGTAGTGTGTCAAAGCAGCAGAGAACCCCATCTTCTTCATCTGAAAGACTTGGATTGAATGTCCTTTTCTAAAAGCTGCGCCCTTCATATTCCTTTACCCAATACAGAGGGATACAAGATGGCCTATTGTTCTCGATGTTTGAGCAAAGAAAGAAGCAGATTGCAGCGCAAGCAGTAGAAAATACTGTGCCCTTGTGTTAGTTTCTCCCATCTTAAAAAGTGGGTAGAGAAAAAAATGTGATTTACTGAAATGTTTGCTAGCAGAAGCTTTTAGGACTGTAAACTTTTCAGCATTGCAACAATGCTAACTCAGAGCCAATTCTTCTGTGCTCTTTTGAGAAGTTCCAAACCAGCCCTCAAACTGACTTTATTTGAATACTAGTAAATTGAGCTTGCATTCTGCAAGGATAGATACGTTCCTGGTTGCCAATAAAAATCTCCTCTCACCTTATCTGGGGATTGTTAAACTGTGTGAAATGGAGTGTTGGCTTCTATTGTGAGCTAAACCTTGTGTCTTTAGCTTTTATGGTTATACAAATTTCTGCACTAATCAGAACGTATTAGACTACATCTGTATCAAATGATAGGCTTCTTGAAGATGTGGAAGCCTCTTAACATTTTTAATACCAAAAGGTGAGTCATTTAGTCCATTGATTATACCAATTGTCCCTCCTCCTTCCTTTCTAATTCCTAGCCTCCCTTTGAGGTCCCACTCAAGATGGCTCAGAAGAGTAAGAGCACACATTGTTTTAAGGCTCTAAATCAGCCTTTGCCAACCTGGTGCTTTCCAAATGTTTTGGGCTACAACTCCCTTAAATCCCATATTGGCTAAGGATGATGGGAGTTGTTGTCTAAAACATCTGGAGGGCATCTGGTTGCTGAAGACTGTTCTAAACCATTTCAAGAACCAGCACCATAATTAATTGTTGTTGTTGTTTAGTCGTGTCCGACTCTTCGTGACCCCATTGACCAGATCATGCCAGGCACTTCTGTCACCATAATTAATAGTAGCATCATAATCTGGAACTAGCTCCACATTTCTGACTGGCCCAAGGCAAGACTCCACCATGGGGCCTCCACCCATCTTGATACATAAATGCCTCGGGGCAGCTGATACCAAGCTGCACTAACTGGCCTGGGTGTCATTTGTACCCCCTTCCTAGTCTTGCATGAATGAGGAGTAGCAGCAACAATGGCAACAGTGGTCTCCTGTTTGGGTATGAAGGAAGATCTACTGTGGGGAAGGGAAGAAACAAGAGGGATGTAAGTGACCATTCTAGGAGTTCTTGCTGAAGAGTGAGCAAAATCCAAGGAGAAGAAGGAGCATGAATAAGACATCACCTGATGGCCTCAAAAGGGACCCAAAAGGCCTAGGACCCTCGTACCTACAGGACCACCTCTCCTGGTATGCCCCACGGAGAGCCTCAAGGTCCATAAATAGCAACACCCTAGTGGTCCCGGGCCCTAAGGAAGTTAGATTAGCTTCAACCAGAGCCAGAGCCTTTTCAACTCTGGCTCCGGCCGGGTGGAACGCGCTGTCTCATGAGACCAGGGCCCTGCAGGATCTGATTTCTTTCCGCAGGGCCTGTAAGACAGAGTTGTTCTGCCTGGCCTTTAGCTTGGAGCCAATTTGATTCCCTCCCCCTCTTTCTTTTTCCTTTCTCCTCCTGTGATGAGGCTACATTTTAATATTTTAATGTTTCAATATTTTAATGTATTTTAATCTTGTTTTTAAGTTGTATTCATTCAACTTGTTTTTATTATTGCTTGTTAGCCGCCCTGAGCTTGGCCTTGGCTGGGGAGGGCGGGGTATAAATTATTATTATTATTATTATTATTATTATTATTATTATTATTATTATGGCTGCCTCTTGTACAGCACATCATCAGTGACCCATGAACCACATGTACCCCTTGGGAATTTCTCCAGTGTCTCATCCCCATCCCCCCAGCCTCCACTACTGTTCTTTTTACTACCATCATACTTTACCACTGAAAAGATTACATCCCCACTGCTTCTGCCTAGGACAACCTTCCCCATCATCAATATCTAGCCAGTGATGTCAGTTTCCTGCTCCCATTTCTCTCTGTGGTACTCCAAGCCCCCTGCACCTTGCCACCACTGCTGGCAAAAGAAGAGAACTGGAATCAGAAGAGTGCTGCCACCACAGACATAATCAGTCACGGGCTTTCATGACTATTGACGCTCCCCATACCTTGCCGCCATTGGAAAATGAAGATGGCCATCAGAGAGAAAAGGCAATGAAACATGTGCAGTCCAGGCACAGAGCATTGCTCCATATATACCACTACTGTATATGAAGGTGTGAATCTTTCCTATAGACATTGAAATAAAATCTTTGGATTCACTCAATAGAATACACAATGCTTCCAATGTATCCTTTATTAATCAATGAAGGAACCTTCTTCGCCAGCTTCATTTTTTGCTTCCCAAATTTGCTTGTTCAACCTGAGTAGGGGAGGGAATATTATGAATCATTGACTCATCGATTGGCCTAAGTGCATTTCTCAGAGTGTGATCGCATTCTATGATCATATCTGTTCACGAAAAGAGCGTAAGGAGATGCCTACCTCAAAACCTAGCTTTATTATTTATGCAATTAAGTGTGCGGCTGCATAAAGCTCTGTGCAGATGAGCAGTAATACTACACCACCCAGCCTAGGGTTTAGTTGGCTGCATAAAAGAAGCCCATATTAAATGTACAAAGGTTACAAAACCATTAGCACTGATGGCTCATAGAAAGTAAACGTTTGGGATGACTCATACTTTGTTCATTCATGCCATTTAGAAATTAAGTATTCTTAATTGATGTAATGCACCACAAGTTCCAACGGTTCTCAGCAAAAGAGGCACATAATTCTACTGTAATTTGAGTACAGTATTCTAATTGATTAATTGAGTTTCCTTGTAAGACTCCACAGGAGTTTTGGATGCAAGAAGGTTATCCTTGTTCTACGTAATGATAAAAATGCTTGAACCTGCAATATAAAGTAATGTTATCAGTGCTGGGTGAAAGTACCAACCAAATGAGATGACCGGCTATCTGGCAACAAGTGGCTTGTACTTTACACTAAACAAACATTAAGGGAAGGCAGAGAGGAGATGAAAGACAAGGATTTGTTTTTAGCTTGCGATTTTGGGGAAGCCTTACTATTATCATTGGTTTTGGATTTTTGTCCCATTGGATATTTCTTGTAATGACTGTGAAGTTTGTCAGTGCTTGAGCTCTGGACATTTTGGCTTAGTGTGTTGTCCAGACCAGGAGTTGCAGTGCAGCTCTCTTCTCTCCAACCATGAATTGTAGCCAAGAACAGGCCCACCAACTCTAGGGGGTGGAGGGGTCATCAGCCCCCTCACACTTTATCTGATTTTCACCACTATTTAGGAGTGAAGGCAGGGTGAGAGTTCAGTATAGGCAGAGGTGTGTTCAAGGCCCCCTGAAACCAAATGACTTTCTTAACTGTTCTGAACAGCATTCCTGCTGTATAAACCTGCCAGTTGTTCAAGGAATTCAGTTTTGTTTTAAAGTTGTGTTGAATTAGGATATAAACAAAAGTTGCCTCCCCATCCTGAATTGACGTTCAGCTGCCCCACCTCCTCAGCCATGGCTGCGATCCTGAAGATGGTTATTAGTCCTAAAACCCCATCGAACACTGTGGAGCTTGTTTCTGAATAAATGCACACCAGATTCTGCTGTAAACACAGATTATTCGTCCTTTCTGTAATTTCCTTTTGCCCCCGTCTCTTCCTTTGGCAGTCCCAACAGATTCTCATGCCATCATGTGTCTCTCCCATGCCATGCAGGGAGGGTATCCTTAACAATGTCTCCATTTCTGTCAGGCCAGCTCACAATTTGTTTTACCCAGACCACTAAGGGGGCTACAATTCATTTCCGTCATGGTTCAAAGCTATCCTGAAATAATCACCGAGTGACACTGTGAAATTACGGTAAAAAATTGTACGGCAATGTCATGACATTTTATAATTGAGACCTCTGGTACTCATAGCTCTATCAAAGTCCATAAGAAGGAGGGGGGGTTGTGTTTTGACAGCCGCAGCCGCTCGAGATGTACAAGCGAGATTGTATAAAGTCAGCCATGTAGAAAGTTATCGGATGTTCCAGTTTGTGGCCCCATGAAATTGGCACAAATCATTTGGATTTGACTTCAGGAAGGTGGTTAGGAGGAACACAAGAGAGCAAACGAGGAGGTAATGGCCACTCAATGACTTAACCTATGTCATAGGGCAAACTCAGGTGTCAACAAAGACTCAAATAAAGATGAATGAGCTTATCATGTGGCTGTGCAATGCCTCATTGGGCCCAATTTAATTAAACAGAGAAGCCACTCATATAGAAAGATTAATAGAGTGACTACCATACAAGAAAACTCTGGAAAAGGACCCCCCAGAAAACAACAAAAACAACACACAAAATGGCAGCCCTGGCAGAATGTTTCTTTCATAAAGCAAAAAAGCAAACCTAAGCATTTACTAAAGGAAGAAAAGTATCTGTACTTCAAGCAGGGAACATGGGGGGTGAGGTAGAAGAAAGGACTCGCTTTAGTGGTGGTTGCTGCCCAAAGGAAAGGACAGGGTAGAATGAAGAGAAGCCAGCAGTAGGTGGAACCAAAGCCAATGAATGGCAGACTAGTTTAGTCTCCATCTGCAGTCCCTGCTGAGACTAAGGAGGAGGAAGTTGGTCAGTAATTCCATCCCCTGGCCTGGCAGTTGGGGACTGGGTGGGGGAAGATTGAGGTTGGTGGGGCAATGCCCCATTCACCCTAATGCATGAGCACCCATTGATTTACTCTAGTCTTAGCTTACACGGGTCCATGTAGGCCACATTGGAGAAATGAACTACACAGCAGATGTTCCTGGCATATAGATGCACAATATTGTAGGGCATTGCCACTTTTTAGCACACTTCATTAGGAATGAATTCTGTGACACGACCAATGGAAATTATATATATGATACAAAAAGGCTTTCCCTCATTTATATTGTAAGTCTTAATGGTGGCAACAAAAAAGTACCTCAAATATCAGATTTTATTATGGAGAGGGGGGAGAGAGAGACAGAGAGAACTAGCATCTTGACTGAATACAGTGGTACCTCGGTTTTCTAGCATCTCAGAAGCCGAACGTTTTGGTTTTCGATTGCCGGAAACCCAGAAGTGAATGCTTCCATTTTCGATCATGCTTTGGAAGTTGAATGGCTTCTGAGGCACGTTTCTCAATTTTCTCAATTGAATTTGTTGACCACCCATTGCACCTCGGTTGTCAAACGTTTCGGAAGTCGAACAGTCTTCCAGAACAGATTACGTTTGACAACCGAGGTACTACTATATGTTGTTATTTGCATGTTATTTTGCCATTTATCTTTAAATGGAGGGCTTCACGTATCTGTGGTCCACAGAAGCTAAGAGCATAAGAAAGAACTTACGGAAAACAGCTATCTGAACCCAAAGAATGTAGCCCCAGGAACCAGCTCAGCAGTTGAGATCCTCCACCATTTCTCCAATGCTGTAACTAGAGTTGCCAATTTACCATCTACTAGGAGACATTCATTCTCATTATATTGAAATTCAAAATTAATACAATACAGCTTTTTAAAATATCTGTGACGTTAATAATATTTGCTGGGAGCTAGGATGTACATTCCCAGTTCAAATCACATCTCAGCTCTGAAAGTTGTCTCAGGCAGACATGATGGGAGAATCTGTAGCAGTTCAGATGTTGTTGGGCTAAAATTCTCATTATTGCCCATTATTTCCCATACTGGTTGGGGCTGATGGGAGTTGGAGTCTGAGCATATCTGCAATGCGACTAGTTCGCCACTACTTCATATGAGGCACATACCATATAATTTTGCCCTGATGTTCAGATAATCTGTAGAGATTATTTACCCAGTGCCCCAACTGCACACTTAGGTTTTTGTGTGTGTGCAGTTGGGGCCTTTGCTGTGGAATGCCCTCCTCAGCAACAAGTTTACCTGGTGTCATTTTTGTCCCAGGTCAAGTATAAGATGAAAACCACCTCTGCCAACGTTTAAACATACAGATAGTTCACACAGGCGCTAGAAGAGGTGTTCCTCCATTATGCACTGGAATCAAATGAGATTCCCTATAGACAGCTGTGATATATGTTGGCAAACTTTTCTAGAAATGTCATTACACTTTGGAAGGATTAAAAACATTGAATCATGTGGTGACCTTTCAGTACAACAGTGAGTGTAACCCTGAAGCAAAATTTACTCTTGAGAGTTCAGTGTCTCTTAATTTAGTGCACTTCACTGTCTAGCAGAATGCCAAATTACATTTTTGCCTTTTATTATCACCAAATTAATTATATGGAAGCCATTGTTTGGATTAAAAATTAACATATTCTGAACCATGGTGACTCTCTGCTGGCTAGTGAATCTCATTACAATATTGTGTATCAGCAGGCCTAAGACTGCAGCCTTTCCCCTACAATATAGCTCTAGTTAAAGGGGAGGGGATATGGGTGGTTTCAACTAATTTTTATTCAGAATAGACCCACTGAAAGTAATGAACATGACTAAGTGAAGGCCATTAATTTCAGTGGAACTACTCTGATTAAAACTTAGTTGAATAACACCCATTCACACACACATTCTCTCTCAGCAGTTGACCTAAGGCCCAGTCTGCACTATAGAGTGGTAGCTTGGTTCTCAAATGCCTTGGTACTCAAACAACTTGGAATCCAAACACTGCAAACCTGGAAGTAAGTGTTCTGGTTTGTGACCTTTTTTTGGAAGCTGAACGTGCTCTGTTTTGAGTGTTACACTTCCAATTTAATAATAATAATAATAATAATAATAATAATAATAATAATAATAATAATTTATTATTTATACCCCGCCCATCTGGCTGGGCCTCCCCAGCCACTCTGGGCGGCTTCCATAAAAACCAAAAATACAGTAAAATATCACACGTTAAAAACTTCCCTGAACAGGGCTGCCTTAAGATGTCTTCTGAATGTCAGGTAGTTGTTTATCTCTTTGACATCTGCTGGAAGGGCGTTCCACAGGGCGGGCGCCACTACCGAGAAGGCCCTCTGCCTGGTTCCCTGTAGCTTTGCTTCTCGCAATGAGGGAACCGCCAGAAGGCCCTCGGCGCTGGACCTCAGCGTCCGGGCAGAATGATGGGGGTGGAGACGCTCCTTCAGGTATACTGGACCAAGGCCGTTTTTGAATGTTACATGGAGGTCTGTCTGTTTTTGCTATTTATTTTGCGTTTTTGTTTATGTGGCTCTTTTTGTTTTGTTTCTGTGACTGTGTGGAACCCAGGTCAGCTACTGAGTGACTGATTGTGTGACTGCAATACATTGTTTCTTGCTTTCATATTATGGGTCAACAGTCTCGTTAGATAGTAAAATTCGTGTTAAATTGCTGTTTTAGGGGTTGTTTTTAAAAGTCTGGAACTGATTAATTCGCATTGCATTACTTTCTATGAGAAGGTGCACCTTGGTTTTGGAACACTTTGGTTTTGGAATGGAGTTCTGGAACGGATTAAGTTTGAGACCCAAGGTACCACTGTACATTTAAAGCATTATTATACCACTTTAAACAGGCATAGCTTCCCCCAAAGCATGCTCGGAAGTGCAGATTGTTAAAAGTGTTAAAAGTTGTTAGGAAACCCTATTCCCCTCACAGTGCTACAATTCCTGGGGTAGTTTAACAATCTATTTTCTCAGGCAACTCTGAGAGCCATGGGAGAAGCCATGGCTCTTTAAAATTTGAAGTACAGATGAAGGTCTAACTCTTTGAGGTGTCTGCAGTTACAGATGGGTAAATCTGTCTGTTTCATTTTTCTCGGTTTCTCTTTTCCTACTCTTAAGTTCAGTTCTTCACATAACCACATTAATTGGTGTTTGTGTTTGTTTTTGAAAGGGGGCCTTGTGAAAATTCACTAGCATTTTAGTGTGAATTTCTCTTAATATAACCAATGTTTGTTTGTATGTATGTATGTATGTATGTATGTATGTATTTTTTGCCTAATATTCTCATTTTTACAAAGATATGCATTTTTTGTATTCTGGTTTCACTAATATATGCTTTTCCTCAGTATATACCCTGGTATATGTATTTTTTTGTACACACTACAAAAACATGGTGAACTGCATCGAAAAATTCAGAGAAAAGCAATTTTCGAAGAATGTCTATGTTTTTGTCAGGTATCTCTCTCTCTTCCTGAAATTTGTCAGGTTTCATCTCCCTCAAAAGGAATAGTCGCGCCTGCCACTTGCAACAAATTCTGGCAGAAAATTCAATTTTAATTTCTTTTAAATGGTCTCTCCAGAAAACCCCCTGGATGAATCTGAGTGAAAGTTGGCAGGCTTGATCCACTCTGAAGTGCTCATTTGCCTGCAAATTTCATCCACTTATATGAAAAGGGAAAACCATTATCGCCATTTTAATTCCCCTTTTCAGTCAATAGGAAGAAAACAGACCTTAACTGATCAGATCCAGAGCCAAATAATGAATCGACTTGGAATGACATAGAATAGATCAAAAACTGATCTGGCTTTTTCCAGATGCTATCGATTCAGATACAGGGCAAATATTGTGGTCATTACACACCCCATGTAGGAAGCCAGAGTGGTGTAGTTGGATTTTGACTAAGAGTAAGAGGCCCTGATTCAAATCTCCACTTAGTGACTTTGGGCCTGTCATTTTCTTCCAGGCCAACCTATCTTAAAGAGTTGTTGTGGGGGTTTGATGGGTAAAAGTCAATGTTCTTTGCAGGATACTTGGGATGGCAATGGGAAAAAGAATAACTATTACACCAGGCTTCCTCAACCTCAGCCCTCCAGATGTTTTTGGCCTACAACTCCCATGATCAGCAGGACCAGGGGTCAGGGATGATGGGAATTGGAGTCTCAAAACATCTGAAGGGCAGAGGTTGAGGAAGCCTTATTACACCATTATATAAACAAAGATGAGTCAAGATTCTAGCCTCGGCCCTCCTGCTGAAAAGAGACAGCTATCTGTTTAGGTTTTGTTTCTGCACCTGGAGGAACTGCTATGATAAAGCAATGGAAGGAAAATGTTACCGCCAAAGAGCTCAGCTATAGCTTGGCAGGATCTGAAACGAACTGGATTTTTTTTTTAAAGAAGAGGGAGGGGGAGAAAATGAAGAGCTCCCAAAACAATGCCTCTTTCTGTGACAGCGACTCTTTCCTAACAGCCTCAAGTGTTTAACATATTGAAACAGTTCATCTTCCTGCAATGAACTTTAATAACTCTGCCAGGTAAGACAATATGCTCCATACTTCTTCATATTGTCTGTTCCTCTCAACATATCTATACTGATCTCCTCATCTGGTCAACTTTACAGCTCCGGTGTTTGGAGACCACTGAACACGGTTATTACCATCATCAATAACCTGTCCCACTTTCCCCTTTTCATTTCTAATGCTTTCCCTTTCCCCCTTCAAAATCTAATAATAGCTCTTTGCCATGATCGCTGATCAATACAAGGGGGCACCTGTTCACTTTGTTCAACACGCCCTGCTAAAGTAACATGACAAAGGGACAAATATTCCTCGGATTAGGCCACAATAATCATAAACAAGAAGGGGAAATCTTGCAAGTTTTCCTCTGGGGTAGGATCGGTGGAAAGCTACAGATCATACAGCCAATTTAAAGGTATAGAACTAATTTCTCATGCTGTTTTCTCCCTCTCTCTTGCTGCAGCTATGATAGCAGAAAACATAAACACAACAGCAAAGCAGCAAGAGTAAATACAGTCTCAAGACTCCATCCTGAAAAACAGAGGCAGCCAGGAAAGCTGAGAAAACTTACATGGATTTAAAGACAAGTTAAATCCTGTGTGGCATTGTAAAATCAAGGTGACTTGTTTGTTGAATCTCTTTACTGCATGGTTATATAACATTGAACCAAAGCAAGTGTTATCCCACAATTTCAAGTGCATTTCACCATGACGTTCATAATCATGTAAAGTCCAATCTTCTGTGGGAAGGGGGTTTGCTGTAATTGTGCAACATGAATTTGCCCGTAGGTGACTGAATCCCAATTCACAATAGAAAATGGGTGCTTCCAGACTGTTGCTGCTTCCTGTCTTGATGGAGACTGGTATGCCTTGGGAAACCCCACTGACTCAGAGCAGTGAGCCCATCCTGCCCCAGCCTGGGATTAGCTGTTTGTACTGAGCAGCCCTAATGATGGAATAATTCCCTCCTACTTACCAGCCATGGGGATTATTGTACAGCAAGGAACTGTTTCAAGTGCTTTGCCAGTTTCCACACTCTTCTCCATTCCCTCTTCCTGGCTTTTCACTGCCTTTAGTTTCATCACTTTCAAAGCTAAGGGAAGTCAACAGTTGTCCCGCTCACCTCTCCTTCCAGCTGTCTGGTGACCATGAGAATGGGGCAAACTGATGGGCCTACTTGAAAACCTCATTGCTCAAGTCACCACTTCTTCCATACAGTGGTACCTCGGGTTAAGTACTTAATTCATTCCGGAGGTCCATTCTTAACCTGAAACTGTTCTTAACCTGAAGCACCACTTTAGCTAATGGGGCCTTCTGCTGCTGCCACGCCACCGGAGCAAGATTTCTGTTCTTATCCTGAAGCAAAGTTCTTAACCTGAAGCACTATTTCTGGTTTAGCGGAGTCTGTAACCTGAAGCGTATGTAACCTGAAGCGTATGCAACCCAAGGTACCACTGTATACCCCCCTTTGCCTCTGGATTTTGGTAACTAAGGTGCTTATTTATCCATTCATCCCACTTCCAAACAAATCAGTAACAAATATTAAGATGCCGTAAAACTATTGAATATGGTTACAATAAGATAAATAAAGACTATTGAGAAATAAGTGCCGCTGAAACTATTCTATGGCTGTTCAGGGCAACCAAAACAGTTATCAATCATAAATGGGCTATTCACTGTCTATTCAAAGAAAGGCCACTGGATCTGAATGTTCAGTACAACATTGCCTGAACTATATTTATCAACATCACTGTTAATATCTTAGCATCTATGTTACTTCAAGAAATTGTTCTATAATTTGCATATATATTATGTTAGGAATAACAGAAATATAAACATCATACATTAAATCATAAGTGAGTGTACCACATATCCACAGATATGCTACGAGAACATTTTCTAGGGGTCAATAGTACAATGTTAGGGACCACAAAATCCTTTTACTATAAAGATCTATAATAGAAATCCATACTGAGCAAACATATTAAACAAATAATTTGTCTAAACTGACATAGCACATATGTAAAATCTTGTGTAAACTGACACAGCACACATGTAAAATCTTGAAAGGTCAACCAAAAAGCAAAGGAAAATATTTTTTTAGCTGCACAGAGAGAGGGGAAGAAATAAGAAAAAATATATGTAAAATATCTAAAAACAGAGAAACAGGAAAGAAACTTTGAAAAATAGAAAAGAAAATGGCTACAACTTATATATTAGATACTGGCATTGTTATTTTAAGGATGTTTTATTGTTCTCATTACATTGTTGCTAGAATCCATTCTCTCTGTCTCTTTTGTGTGTGTGTGTGATGCCCCCCCACCCTGGGATTATGACAAAGAACAGGCTAAATATATTGTAAATACATACATACATGCATACATGCATATATACACTGACCATTCCTGAGGAAATAAATTTCCATTTGGTGATTGCTGAATAGGAAAGGAAGCATATAAGGAATAAACCCCCACTACCCTATCTTTGCTCAAACTCTTCTGGAGAAGGTCTATGTCAGGAGGTAAGAGTCTTAATTGCTATGCATCTAAAGAATGCTGCTCCTCTGTTGGCAGGGAGGCTGTGTTACTTTTAGATAGACAGCAAAGCAAGACTCCCACCACCCACGTGTCCCCCCTGGGGAGCTGAATTACAAACAGGAGGCATCCTCCCCTTTGCCAATGCAAGTAAAGCCGCAGAGCATCACATAGATAAAATCATAAGTCTAGGTAGTAAGTTCATCAACCAGACAGCGTTTCTACATGAACCCCATGAGTTCCCACAATGAGCATGTGAATTTCTTGCCCATGAACCAGCCCAGAGGATGCATTGTTTGAGAACCAGATTTGCCTCTTGTGAGCATCTTAGTTATCCCTGACATTCCTGCAGTAATATAGGAGGAGGAATACACTTGGCAGCTCAACCCTCAACCCATGCAGAAGGTCCGTGGTTCAAACTCTCGCATCTCCAGGTGAAGCTGGGAGAGATTCCCTGCCTGGAACCCTGAAGAGATGCTGCCAGACAGTGTAAACAGCACTGAGCTAGATGGGCCAATGAACTGATTCAGTATAAGACAGCTTCCTGCACACCTATGCGCTACACCTTGATTCAGTGGCAACATTGTACCAGGTGATGTACAGGACACAGCAGAGACAGGGTCGATGACCAAGAAGATTTCAGTCTGTTTCAAAAAGGCGAGACGGGGAAGAGGGTCGCGTGGTCAAATAAGAAGCAAATTGAAGGGGAGTGTCCTCAACTTGCAATGAAGAAGCAAGTAAGGTGAGATGAAAGAAGTTCAGGACAGGCTTTGTTAAAGATATGATATCAGGAGCGGAAGTGGGGTATCCTGATGAATAAAATGAGAGGGCCTGGCCCAGATGCACTGCTCAGGCAGCAGACTAAACCACTAAGCAATTAACTAAAGAATTACTCTTAAGCAACAGCACATTCTGCTTTCAATTGTTTAGCTTGATTTTTTTTTGGGGGGGGGGGAGGGAGAAACCAAATCAAATTCATTTCCACTTGTGGGATATCTGTGATCTATTCACAAAAACTGTGAAATTAAAGGTAGCATTATTTCAAATTGCACCATCTTTTATTCTTTTACTTTCCTGACTTTTTGCAGGGGGGGGGTTGACAGCAAGTGTTTGAATTTAAAACAGTGGCTCCCAAGGTGCTCATTCTTCCTCTATTCTCGCCAATGTGCACAATATGCCTGCAGTGAAAATTTCTAGCATATCATGCAGTAGCACAGAGTTCTCCCTTCCATCCCCCCCCCGTGTGATTTTAGTAATAAATTCCCCTTTTTAATTCCCCTTCCCTGTCGTGTGTGTGTGTCTCTCTCTGTGTGTGACATACACAGGGAAGCTTTCCCTGCTTTCCCTGCATAAGATACATCATTTGCTTATGCATGGTTGAAAACATCCAAATGTCATTCAGAATAAAGCTTTGCAATTTCAGAATCAGAGCTGAGAAAATCCTCTACACGAACAGCAAGTGTACATTCAAAGAAACCATAACTATGAACATGAGGTATACAGCAAAGGCAGAAACGCAACAGGAATATGTACAGCATCCTTTACTTATATTGCACATGCCATGCAAAGCTGGCATATAAAAAGAGCAGCACTCAACATATAATTTAAGCTAGTAATAAGAACTTCATTTACCCAGGCTGTCAAAAGGAATGCAGATATTGCTGTGTGTGACAGATCTCATCACTTTATTCCTATTGCCCTGGAACAATATGACTTTGATTTGAATTGTGTTTTTTTAAAGAAGGAAAAAGAAATAGAAAAACAAGTCAGGGATGCCCATTATCACAACCTCAAAAGTTCCGAGAGTAAAAAATGTGCCCAAGGAACCAATTATGATGATGTTTGCTGCTCACTAGTGCCACCACATGGAGTGTTATTTGAATATATTTCAACTCTCTTTAGGCTCCAGGAACTGACTGTAAATAATACATTGCATCCCATACTTCAATAAGACAGCAAGGAGAAGATATCTAATCTTCTCTACTGTGTGCGGTTCAGAATGCTTCCTCATGAAAAATGGAGAGGTCCCATTTCTTAGAACATGATTGCGCCATAGTAAAAGCCGAACAGTCAAACTGCTTTATTCCTCCAATAAAATAAAGAGGCATTTTGCAAAAAGGGGTTGGGATGCATTACACGCTTTCGGTTTAAATTAGTTTATACAAAACAGATGTCAAGTTTTTCTTTGGGAAGACAGAAAAGGGGGAGTTATAAACGACTTGAGGTGACTCCACAACCCACCCTAGGAGATCTTGTTCTTTGCTTGGCCCTGCAAAATTGCATGTCAGAAAGGGGGAAGATACTGAAATACAAAGTGATCACCAGGAGAACAAACTGTACCATGTGTGGGAGCGATAAACCATGCCGAAAGGGCAGACGCCATGCAACACAGAGTCCAACATGTGGCTTGAGTATAGCAGAGACAGACAGATATAAAACTGTGTAAGTTTACACTGCAATTTCTTGCTAAAGCAGCACACACACATGTTATGCACAACTACATGGTGATTATACCACTGTCGCCTCTCTATCCTCTTAGCTACCATGATTCTGTGCAAGTCAGAGCCAGCATATGCAGAAGACAGGTTTGAAAGGAATGTTTAGGGATCAAATAGGAGTTTAAATAGCACTGGCCTTTAACTACATGAGAAATCATCCGCCATCCCCAGGGTTCCTCAATATCATGTTCTGTTTCTCTCAGCTTCCCGTATGTAAGGTTATTCCTCCTGCAATGATCTTCCAAAGTATTTTAAATAAATGCTCGAGCCTTGTGGCTTCTTTTGGATTGTGTGTGCTTGAACTTCAAAATGTGTGGGTTGTTGGGTGTGTATGTGGGGGGGAGGATTTTTAAAAACAAAAGCGGGGTTGGGCTGAGCAGCTCAGACTAAGCGTCGGAATGCTGTCCCTCAAATGGCTCCACTGAACTCATCCTTAACGATCTACTCTCCGTTACCTAACTTCCCTGCTATTTCCCCCCTTCCCCGAGTGCATTAATGAATCCAATAAATAAAGCATTGTAGCACCCCCCCATCCAGTACAGACATTAATTTTAGAACAAAACATTAATCAATTTAAATTTATGTACTAATGCAGACACAATCAATTTGAACTTCTTATGACAATTAACAAAGCTTCAGCTACATCTCTAAAACACACTGACCCATCAATTACGGTTTGCATCAAACTAATGCTAATGGTCCTTCTGCAGCAGCCCACCTGATTGGTCATTCTCAATGCAGGGGGATCAATTAATATAAATTATACATGCATGGAAAGATGGGTTAATATCATAAGTTCGTTTAATTAATTGTGTTTGACTAAATGAGGTCCTTTCATTAGCCCTCTTAGCCATGAACCATATATACATCATAATCCTTTTTACAAGCTCAGCCGGCCAGACACGGACCTGACATTGGGACATTACCAGCCGCAGCCATGCAAACCTCCCTGCATAATTAACAACTAAACGAGCTGCAGTCACTTAAGCTGAAAAGAAAACTGTTCACATCAACCTCTCTGATACTGTTTAAATTGAAGATGTCATGGGTAAAACAAAGGTGAACAGACAATGGTAATTAAAAATTAAAAAGGACAAGGGGGATTTGCTACTAATGGAAGCAAAGTGAAAAGAGGGCGAAGGGCCTGGTACTTTAAAAAAGAAAAAAAACCTGAAAGAGAAGGAGAAGAAAATATTTATGCTGGTGTTAGGTGATTTGGCTCGTGGTGTTTCAAAAGCAAGCCAATATCCCCGATTTAAAAGGGAAAGGATCGCTTACTCCAAGAACCATCCTGAATGTAGATGAGGTTGTGAGAAATGCTTTCAGCAAAGGCAGAAAGATGGTCACAGGAAAAGCTGGTTCAACCATTCAGGCAAATAAGCTGCAGAACTCAGCACTGGTTCTAGGAGAATCCATAGTGTAGGTAGAGTGAGTTCTACTTCCATCACGCAATGCCTTCCAATGCCAGGCCCCTTGGAGAAGAGGACTGCTAAGTCACTATGTTGACAGATGAGCAGCTGTGAGAGGATTTGGAGAGCTCCACTTGCCAAGCTATCCCCTCATCCGTGTCTTTACTACCACTGCTTGACAACACTGTTGATTTCTCAGACATGGTCTCTGGCCTTCCCTACGTCCACGTGGTCAGAGGTTGTCATGGTCCCTTTCAACATCCCCAAGATCAGTGCCGCTTGCTAGATTCCATTGCACAATCTGGTAAAAAAACAAATCGCCAGGACTACAGCAACGTTTTGTTATGTACTAATCTTGGATCCTAGAACAATAGGCAGGCAGGATCCTAGAATGCAACAACTGATGGGCCTGCAGGAACAGCCCAATCAGGCTCCAGGAGGGAAGCAGAATACTTCAGTTTTCCTTCCTGTTTTATGGTTCTCTCTGTTATAAACCTGTTGTCCTCTTGTTCATGTCATCCTCCCATAAAGCCTCTGAACTGGCTAGTTCTCTGCCAGGCTACATTAGTCTCATCTTCCTTATACACTTCCGCCATATCTGCTGAGAAGGTACGAGGCGGCATTTTGTGATGATCCTTTGTCTGTGTGTGTGTGTGTGTGTGTGTGTGTGTGTGTAAAAGAGGTCTGTTTTGCCAAATACTTTCCACATTGTGTGTGCACATGTGTGAGTGTGTGTGTGGGGGGGTGCTGTTTGCTTTCTACAATGCCCCAAGATGATGATATTAGGTCAGGGGCATTGCGGATGGCACAGAATGCTGAAAAGCCTACCAACACATTTGCTGCTGCTGTTACTTACAGTGGCCGCAGAAATACCTCAGGAAACTATGAAGAAGCCATGCTACTGCCACTGCCAAGAATAAGAAAAACAGCAACAACAGCAACCGACTTGGGGGGGGGGTCTTAAGCAAGACACTGTCTCCCAGTTTCAGTTCACCCTGTCTGCAATACGGGGATATTAATACTAACATACCTTTCGAGGTTGTAAGGATTAGAGCAGCTAGTATATAATGCATGTGTGACACTTGCTTTAAACACTTGAAAGCATATATAAATAAGAAGATAAGAAAAGCCTGCTGGATCACTGGCACACCTAGTCCAGTGGCCAACCAAATACCTGTGGGAAACGCGTAAGCAGTCCATGAATATGTCAAATTTCCTATTAAATGCATCCAGGATGGTGACCATCACCGCCTCTTGGGGGAACGAGTTCCAGAGTTTAAATATGCTCTTTGTGATAAAATATTTATTTATTTATTTATTTATTTATTTATTCATTCATTCATTCATTCATTCCCCACCCATCTGGCTGGGTTTCCCCAGCCACTCTGGGCGGCTCCCAACCGAATGTTAAAAACACAATACAGCATTAAACATTAAAAACTTCCCTAAACAGGGCTGCCTTCAGATGTAAAGAAGTACTTCCTTGTATCTGTCCTGAATCTTCCAACATTCAGCTTCATTGAATGCCCCTAAGTTCCAGTGTTTTTGGAGAGAGGGGGAAAAACTTTTTTCCTTATCCAATTCCCATATGCCATGCATAATATTATATACGTCTATCACATCATCCCTTACTCTCCTTTTTTTTCTAAACTAAAACATCCCATACACTGCAACCTAGGGGGGTTGCTTCATCCCCTTGATCATTTTGGTTGCCTTTCCCAACTCTACAAGATCCTTTTTGAGGTGAGGTAACCAAAATGTTAAATGACTTATTTATTTATTAACCATATTGCCTTCATGCATGCCTCTAAGCATGCTCAGTTTAGATACACAATTTGTGAGCAAATGGGGCAAAATCTTCACACACCTCCAGCTATCTCTCTTTGTAATAAAAGTGACCCTCTAAGAAGCTGCTTAGGAATTTGAATCCACTTGAAAAATGCACTTCAGATCAGACAGGATTCATAAGCACTACTACCCTTAGGGGTTGTACATTAGGTAAGAAAATCAGCGTAACAAAATGATTACATTGCATTGTTGGTGTTTTTTTCTTCTATTTTAAACCTTTTGCGCAAGCAACAGTGCAAGGCAATGGGATTCTGTTGGAACCGCCACTCCTCCTAATGATAATAGTAGCAGTAATTATTATTATATCATGTCATATAGTACAACCCCTGGAACGGATCTGCCAATGTAAAAGCAGAAGAGAGGAACAGCTGGAAAGAAGGTATTACAATTGTGATTACCTATGATTTACCTGTGTATGTACCTCATTGCCAGGTGCACACAGGTCCTTTATCTTTTATTACCTTATTTTACTACCTTCTGTACCCATATAAGAAAAGAATGAATGTTCACTAGGAAAGATTTCTGGCACCGTTTGGATATAAAGTAGCAGATCCAGATTTTTCTCTTTTTTAAATGCTGAAGAAATCTTCTTTGGGGCATTTGAATTAGGCAGTGAGAAGGAACACACACGAATATTAATTCTGGTATCTAAACAGAATAGCCTCTTCTGTATACATTTCTTGCCTCAGCTAATGTAGAGAATAGGATTATAGGTCTGCACATGCAATGAAAAAAATGTGGAAGGGAGATCAAATGAAGAGCTGACAAGAGGAAATAATAATTATTTAGCCATAGCAGGAACAACCAAGTAACTGGGCCATACATGACCTGGCTCTGGCTGCAACCCAGAAGTGTCAGAAAGCCAAGCCTAAGGCCAGAACTGAGTTTTGGCAGATGTTGCTGCTGTTGCACCGTGTAGTTTGGTCTCAGCTAGGCTTGAAGCTTATATGAGAGGAGTGAGGGAGAACACGTGGCAGATGAATGCTAGGCAGTGGCTGGTGGTGCTCTTGATTATTGGTTCACATATGATAGCAGATCCAGAGCTACCTGCTTTGTGAACTTGCTCATGTCACATGTGCTTGTAGAAAGCTGTACACCAGTGCTTCTCAAGCTATCTGATGCATAGCTGTCAACCGTCCCTCATTTGGCAGGAAACTCCCTTATCCCAGTGCTGTGTCCCACTGCTGTCCCTTATTGATGATGTCCCTTAAATTTCCCGGGTTTCAAAGGAAGCAGCTCCTCTCCCTCCCTCCCTGCCGGCCAGGGAGGAGGGAGGCTCCAACTGTGTTGCTTGGCTGTGTGGCTCACCCAATAAGGAGTCTAAGAACGACTGGGGGGTGGAGAGTGCATGCCTTGTGCCAATCAAATCGGTCGCATTACCTGGGGACTCGCCTTTGCTCAGCGCTTCCCAGTGGAGAGGTAACGGTGGTTTTCCTTGCTGCATCCCCTTTGCCGGGTTGCTGTGCTGTGGGAACCACTGCTTGAGGCTTCGTTTGGCTGCTGGCTGCACTTTCTGCCTTTGGCTCGGAGGGGCTCAGAAGTTGAACATACCTGTGCCCGGAAAATTCCTTATTTTGGCTGCTGATCCCTTATTTTAGAGGCTGCTGGTCCCTTATTTTCAAATCTATAAGTTGACAGCTATGCTGATGTGGTGGACTGACATTTCCCCCCAACCCAACATGCCTGGGTCAGGGACCATATTTGCTCCCTGAAGTGTCCCAACCCAGCTTGGGCTGTGGTGGAGTAGCTGATGGCTCGTGGACCAGAACCAGTCCATGGACCACCACTTTGAGTAGCACTGCTGTACACAACCCAGGCTTAGCCTGTCCTGCCAGGCTTAGTTCACTTTGGGAAGGACAAGGTAATCGAGCTGTTGATCTCTCTAGTAGACTTGAAAAGCTCAGTGTTTGAAGAGGATAGGTTGGATGTTCCAGCTTAGCCACATGGCTCTAACCAGCCACTCTTGCGTTCCCATACCAATAATTTAGGAACTTTCATCACTATAACTAAGCCAAGTTTTACTGCCTGTGGAACTTTTTCTGAATGCTGCATGAAAAAGCACATGAATCTGACATTTGGAGAGTATGTAAGTATACCATTTTTAACTTACCACACATTTTTAACTTACCAAATGTGTGGTCTTCTACTTTGCAAAAGGAAGAAGAAAGTTTTGGCACTCATAATCAAATGTCTGCTGGGGTTCTCTTACCAAAGAGTACTTGCTTCAAACCTGGATCTTAGTGTCCCAGAAGTCGTGTGTGTGTGTATTTCCTTGGACCAACAATTTCAAGCTTACCTTGATGTCAAAGGACTGTAAACAACACTTTTATAAAAGTAGAAAATCTCAGAAATTTAAGAGAAGCTGAATGGATGCCATGAATGTCTCATGCTCTCCACCCTTATTAAATTATTGGACACCTACACCACTACTTTTGTACTAATTACTGCAGCAAACAACATAATAGTTTGGTCTCTGCTTTATCTCTTAACAAAAACGAATTTGCAATAAATTTTTCTACAACCTCTATAATAGGCTGCAACCCACAAACTCTGGAAAAATATTTAAAATTACCGTATTTTTTGCACCATAACACTCACTTTTTTCCTCCTAAAAAGTAAGGGGAAATGTCTGTGCGTGTTATGGAGGGAATGCCTACGGGTGGCATGCCTACGGATTTTCCTCCTCTAAAAACTATGTGCGTGTTATGGGCGGGTGCGTGTTATAGAGCGAAAAATACGGTAAGTTTATGAATTGAAGCCAAAGGTGTTTGGGAGAAAGTGTACTTCTCTGAAATCGCAAAGGTTTAAAAAATGACATGCTTGTTCCATAGGGCACTGAAAGGGAAAGCACTTCATTTTTAAGCCTTTGTGATGTCAGAGATACATATATTTCCCCAAATACATTTGGCTGCACTTCAGAAACTTAATATCAAATACCTTTACAGAATTTGAGGTAAAAGGGAAAGCTCTTTTCTTGCTTTAGAGAGAGAGGGAAGTATGGTACATGCAGCTTGCAACTAGCAGAATGGCTGTAAATAAAACAGTCAAATATTATGAGTCAGGTCCTAATTTTAACAAATCAAACAACACATGAACAGATGCTTAATTTATTTAATGATATCCCATGTCTTGTTACACTGTGTTACACATACTCTGTTTCAAAACCAGGGCTTTTTGAAATTCATTTACAGAGGCTTAACTAATCTGCTTTCTTTACCAATGCATGCATAATATGCCTAAGTATTGCTAATTCAGCATCAAAAAATAAATTACACTTTTAAGCCAAACAATTAACCTCCACTTTGAAAGGCAGCTTTCAGCCCCAGCTTTCAACAAATACAGATGTTGACCTCTTTACTGACCTCATCTTTTATAATCTATGAAAATTTCACACAATCAAGTTAATATTAAATCAGGCTGCTATTGATTAAAGCCTCATCCACCAAACTGTTCATTCTGGATTCCCATTTTACTCTCAAACTGTTCTTCCTCGAGAGATACTGAACACCATCTCTACCACACTTTAGCATCTCCAGTAAGTGTTTCCTGGAAGTTGGACATAGGCAGCATATATCCTACTTGAAATCTGGTAGCAGCTCATAAGCAGCGGTGGACCCTGGAGTCTCAAATTTCAATGGTGTCCTGTCAGTGCCAGAATCCCCCCCATCCTCTGTCTCTCATGCTCCATTCTAAATAATGGTTGCGGTGTCCTCTGCAGCATCCCCAAAGCTTCACCCCCAGTATGACCAAACCAGCTGCAGTTCCCTAAATTCACCTCTGGAACAGGTCTAATGTAGGGAGAGAACTTTGATTTGGGTCACATATTAATACAAATCTTTATATAAGCAAAAATGACACAAGCAAGTATAGCCTTAACTAATGAAAACTAGAAAGTTATTATCTAGGGCTGCAGTGCTAATTTACCCAGGAGCAAAGCTTTTTGTGTGTGACAGTACTCACCAGTATAGAGAACTGGCACCTCTCTTTTGCCACTCATGGGAGCCATTTTGTGCTGACACCCATGCAGAGGCCTAGCGCTGTCTACAGGTGACCAGCGCACACCCTCGCCACTGACTTGTCAGAAAGACTTCTGAGTAGATGTTGTTAGGTTTCCCCTGTAAATCAAGCTTTTATAACTGAATCTATTGTTGTACTCCCTAACAGATGCTATGTTGCTGGACCAATATTTCCTATTGTTTTTAAGGAGAGAATAGGGCTGCTACTTTTGTAACAAAGGCGAAAGAACATATTATGCTTTCCCTAAACTGACACAGGGAACTGCTCATGTTTTCTGATACCATATGGTGCAGAATAACTAAAGGGCTCATAAATATGTGGTTAGTTATGGAGAAAAGTAATTGTTTATTTATTTTTTCTTATCCTTGTGTTATCTATGTCAGCTTTTCTTTCTTTCTTATTTATTTATTTGCTTCACTGTACTTGGTACTTAGCATCTCTGCAAAATATATACTTGATGCTGAACTCTGGGACACAATATTGAAGATACTGTAAAGCTCAGGAAGAATATGCAGGGACACTAATAAATATGGATGCACTGAAGGACTATGGGTGTTATCTGATGATATTCCCACTGCTGACCTGGGGACCTTACAGAGCAGATTTGCACTGAGAGGAGTCATCTGGTTAGACACAGAAGAGTAATGGAAGGTACCGTCTCAGTGCACAGGGACTGGTGGTAGAATGACAATGAGCGGTGAGAGGCAGAAGAGGGAGAAGTTGAGAAGAAGAGGAGGTGCGAGAGGCTGAAGAGGTAACAAGGCTTAGTGAGCTGGGAGAGTCTGCGGCAGAGAGACGTCCAGAATCAGAGGCAGAAGTTGAAGCAGGAAATGAGGGAGGCCAAGAGGCAGATCTGAGTCTGACTGAGGAAGAGGCATGGCTGTCTCACCCTCCTGCTGGGACAAGCTTCCCTCCTCCCTGGTTTCCGAGAACCACAAGAGGCATGAAAAGGGCAAAGGAGAAGTTAGCTTCACACAGGCACAGTCTCAGATTGCTTGGGTAAAACCCTGGAGAGGAGAGGGACTTAGGCAGCTGTGAGGAGGCAGGGACCTTCAGTCTCAGCAACTGGAGATGAGTTGCTTTGCTCATTAGGCCTGACACCCCTGTTCAAATCCTGTTTTTGCTAATAAAAAAGTTAACTCCAACTTGCTCGGTGTGATTTACTGCTGGTTTGCTCCAGTCAGGAGGAATGACCCTCTGTATTCTGCTCATGCATGTCTTCGGCAGGGGCATGGAGCACCATTGGATATTACCTTGTATTCTTTCATGATATGAAATGTAATTGAAGTGCATTTATTGCATTATGTTATGTGCATTATATGCACTCAAATCTGTGGCATCATGGCATGTAAAACAGCCTTTTGACAGTGAATTTCATGTATATTAAGATACCTGGACTTACAAGCAGACAGCTCGGTTCTAAGATTTAGTGCAAATTGCAGACCTGCAGCTGAGTATCAATCTGTGCATTATTACAACACCACAAACACAAACGCATGGTGCTGCACTGTTCTTCCAAGCAGATATATTGGTGCAATTAAGGGCTGAAATGCATATGCTCTCAGAAATTATTCTCAGAATTTCTTTCTGAACATTTTAAACATCAATAATGTCCTAATATTCCCTGATGTATTTTTAACTGAATATTTCACATTTGGTTCGAGTTGATTTCAATATATGAATTTCAGTGGTAATTTAATTGAGATAGCTGACATACATAGCTGACATGCAGCATAATAGGAAACAAGCCTATGGCAAGATCCACTGGGATCAGCAGCTTAGTATGCAAAGGATCTCTGGCTCAGGTGATTCCCAACTCAGCCAGGCTTAGCCAGCATTGAATCTGAATTTGACCTCATAATTTAGCTTGATTTTCTATTTGTTGAATGCCAACTTGTTTTTAAGAAAGCTAAATTATGAGGTCAAATTCAGATTTAATTTGAAATTCAATTCACTGTAAAATTTAAATATTTAAATTCAGGCAAAACAGGAAACATAGGACATTGTTAAACAAATGTGCACACTCCTCTCAGTAACTTCCCCTGCATGCAAAGACAGGCTCCAGTGGATTGAGCAGATGAGACTAATAGTGGGTCCAACCTCCAAGAAGGCAGTTTCTGCAGGTAAGTGAGGGGCAGATGTGGCTTGTCAGCCTGGGGAGGTAGCCCATCAAGGAGAAGGAAAACTCTGACCCTAAAGCGCCACTGTCTTATGGAATATCTTTGGGATGAAAAAAGGCTAAGGAGTAATCCCTGCACAAATCCAGAGTAGCTTCCTAAGATGATTGGATGGCATCTTGTACGCCTCCTTCCAGCAACTCCTGCAGCCAAGCTGGTGCCAACCATATTGCTCTGCTTTCCTTTGGACCACATCAGCAAAGCAGTGAGAGGGACCTTGTCATCTGAGCAACCCAGGACCACCATACACACTGCCCAGGCTTGTGGCCTGCCGAGGTCACTTCGGTGGTGCTAACACAGCAGTTTGACTTCATCCTTGGAGGCACACTCGGTTGTCTCTCAAGACAGACGGATGCCAACAAGAACAACTCCTTTCGACTCCAGTAAAAATGTTTAGGACTGGAATGTTCATCCTACTAAACACTAAGCCTGTGTTAAAACTGATTCAGCTCACATTCTTATCTGAACCTATTTTGCAATCTCTCAAACATTACGTGATCCGAAATGCACTTATCCTTTGAAATGCATACTTCTCTGAATTTTGCAATGCTCTCATAGTTTCCACCCAGATTCTTATATGGGGCTGAACAATCTAGTCTACCCATAAGAGTAGCTGCTGATAGGGAGGCGCAGCCACGTGGCCTCCTGTCAGCTGCGTCACTGTGCTTACCAGAAGGTTTCGTCTGGTGTCATCCATATGCAAACCCCTTCCCAAGATAAATTGGATTACCTTCCCTAGTTTGTTTACATATACAGTATTTAAAAGCTTTTACATTTCAACTGCTTTCCTTGGAATAAGATTATTAAGCCCATTAGAGTTCAGAACACCTATTTAGAAACCAGTCAAGTATTGAGATTTCTTTTTTCCCTTTGAATCACAGTCTTTAGATATTTAAAAGAAAGCCAACCTACTGCTATTACTTCCAATCCTAAAAGAACTGGTGTGTTATATAGAATTCACTGGAGCATGCCATTCTCTCAAGCTCTGTAAGTAATGACTGTGCCACACTTTTTTTCCATTAAATTCAAGGAGGGTGGGGAAACAATCTCTGGGACTTTAGTCTATGAAAAGATACTAAAGCACATTTTAACCAGGAATGGATTCTCCTATCATTTCAAAACAAGTACGAATGATCTCCAAAAATGTCTCTCTTCCTTCAAATCCCAAATTCATTGCAATAGGAGGGGGGAAAGAGGTGGAGGGAAATTTCATAAACTTCCATTTTGACAGGAGCCAATGAGTTGTTTCCACCTGTTATAATTTCTATTAATAGGAGCAGTGCTTTCCCCCAAAAAAATATGTTTAGAGGTACTCTCATTTTCCTTCTCATATTGAAATACTGCCCCTCAATGAGGCCAAACTTAGATTCACAAAATGTTTAGGGGTATGCATCCCCCAGTGTCCCCCCAGAAAAAAGCACTGAATGGGAGACTAATCAAGAATCACTATTAGCTTACAAGAGATTTGTGAATTTTAAGTGTTATTTTGGTGTGATACTCAGTGCTTTTTTCCTGAGGTTACGCAAACCCTTAAACATTTTTTTCATCTAACGGGAGAAGAAATGAAAAAAAGTAAAACATTTAGTTTCTTCTCTAGCATGATGAATCGTCTGTTCCATTGCTACCCCCGATGGCTGCCTCATTTCCTGTCATGGTGTTTCACGAGTCTCAGATGGAAAGAGAGTACCCCTAAATATTTGTTTAGGAAAAAAAGCACTGGTGGTACTAAGTGTGATGCTGAAAACACTACGCCAGTGGGGCCTGCCATCATTATAAGAGGGAATTGTAGTGAATCATAGAACAATATTGCTAGATACATGAATAACTCTTGGCAAAGTAAATCCAGTGATCTGTTCACTAGCTGGCCAGGCAAAAACATTTAGGAAGGCAAAAGTGATGCTGAGGGAAGTGGCCTGGGGAGAAGAAGTGCTGCTAGAGAGGGAGTGTGGCCCAGGCAGGGTCCTTACGGCCACACAGAGAGGTCTGGGGGATGCAACTGGACTGCAGGCTGAGGTTTCCCTCCCTGTTTTACAGAGTGATAGAGCATTTCTGTGCATGCATACTTAGGTCAGGCCATTAGCTCAGTGGTAG